>NW_026875245.1:0-10221 GCF_032173495.1 Musca vetustissima
GGCATCTCCTCAATATAGTGATACCTCCTGAAGGAAAGAATTGAGATAAACAATTAAAATATTGGGTTAAATATTGGCATATACTGGTCATTAATTAGGCATAGCCTTCATATAATGATATCCGCAAATATTCACTATTTCCTACACTATGTAATCAATATTGGCCCCCCTTTAGGCGTAGCCTCATATAACTTTGTAATCTAAATTACAGTACTTTGAGGATTTTATACTCTACCATGCGTTATCAGTATCAGTCCACTTTTTGGATCTTACAGATCTTAGGAAAAATCCCCATTAACAATTGCTGAAGTTTGTATTTGGTGTACATAATGGTTTACATAAATCGGTTTGTAGAATTATCGGTATATGCCCACTTTTTGGTATGTTCCCTATATTTTCATTGCATGTATCTGTCAGTATAACTATGGTGGAGGGTATCCAAAGTTCGGCCCGGCCGAACTTAACGCTCTTTCACATGTTTAAATTCGCTTAGCTTCGTTTTCCCCATTTCTTAATAAAATACTTATCTCTCCAATATTAAACCTTCAACTCCAATATTAAACCTCATCCCAAAAATCTAGAAATTTTACAAAAAAAAATGTCTAACCCTTTAATAGTCTAAACTTTTAATGAGCGCCTCTAATTTAAATTAATTCAAAGGCATAAGTCCCATATTAAACATTATCATTCTATTTTCTTTTAGAAGATTTTTTCAAATTTATGGTCATTATCTGTACAAAGAAAAAGTTGCCCAAGCTATTCATTTGGAGGTCAAATATTCAAAATAGAAAAAAAAAATACAGTACATATGTCAATGTCAAAAAATAAAACAACAACTAGAAAAAGTAATGAAACTTTTAGCACAAGAATAAAAAAAGAGTTGGCAACAATGAATAACATGAAGGCCATACAAATTAACTGTTATAAAGAGAAAGAAATAAAATGAATAAATTATGTCGAGACAGATATCATTGTCTACATTAACTGGGTTATAATATTGGAAACTTAGGAAGCTTCAGAAAACATTATTTCCAACACATTTTGTAGATGAATGTTCCATAGAAAAATTATTAAAATCGAAAAGACTATGGTGAAATTTCCATGAAAATATAAATCCGGAATTGCATTCAAGGTTTTATAAAAAAAAAAAAAAAAAAACATTGGCCTAAAATAATATCAACAACACTAATGTGGCATTTACCTAAAAATAAACAACATCTTTAAAGCAGACCTACTAAAGAGTTTTTAATGACAATTATCATGGCAATCATTCCTGTTATTAAAAATGTTACGTGTAGGTATCCATGATTTAACCATTTATTTACTTAGCAAATTAGAAAATAACTTTATTTTCTGTTGCTGATAATGAAACTAGGAAAAACCTTGGTTGCTAACAAAAATAACCCACAACTGAAATGATAAGAAACAATCAAACATTCGTACATATACAACAGCCACAACAAAACTACAAAGTCAACCTCAAAACTCCTAGCAGTCAAGTCAAATGTCCTGCTGAATTTGAAAAATTAGCCCACACTCCTACCACCACCACTAGAGCAGCCTCCGTCAATAATAAAACTAAAACACAACAAAAGTGAAGTTAAGTTAAGCGTGAAAGACTATAAATCAAAGTGTTGCTAAATTAACAACTAAAACAAACAACGTATAGACACACGCACACACACACACACGTGAATAAGACCTTGTCATTATATATGAAAAAAGGACAGTGGTTTCGGGAAAAAGATGTGATAAAAAAATAATTTTATTGGAAATTCTAGTAATTATATCCTACACAACTATGTTGTCAGGGTATTATAGCTTTGTGCAGCCCCAAGAGTTTGTAACGCCGCGAAATATTGGTCCTACGCCCACCTTTAGGTATACCGATCATATCATACCGGTCATATCTCGATTAGCTGAGTCGATCTAGACATGTCTGTCCATTATATTTTGTAAACACGATACAGGCCACAGTTATGGACCCAATGAAGACCCTTATTGTTTTTGGTAAAGATCGGATATTATTTAGGAAATGAAATGGACCAAATACTTAATTTTTGTCCGTCTTTCTGGTCGCTCTAGAGGCCGCAATTATGGCCCAACCATCTCGAAGTTTTACATGGAGAAGGGGATTGGGCCAAAGAATAATCATACCTGTTTTGATAAAGATCGGTCAATATTTAGCAGGTCAAATGGACCCTGACTTTTGTGTGAAAAATGACAAAATTTGTATTATATGGCGTATATATTTACTCCTGAAGGAAATAGAGCCGAGTAGTTGATAGTATATCCACGAGGAGTGGTTGGCCTTTAAATTAATTCCAATTTTATTGTGGTATGTACTCGGATGTGGGAATTACACTTAAATATTTACAGGTGCTTATGCATTCATATATTATTTAGTAACATATTACCACACTACAGGGCGGATATAGCAGTGATCGCTTTGAAATTTTCTATGAGGTTCCAGTTATGGTCAGGGACAACGCCTACAATTTTCGGTGATGATCAGATAACAATTCGGGATGAAGTGGAAAACTTTTTTGTTTGTTTTTTTTCGAGACGATCTATAGGCCACAATTATAAACAACACCACCCACGGTGTACTGAATATTAATAGTATTCGGAAAATATGACATTGCAAGCTAGAGGTGCTGTTGAACTCTAATCGGACAAGAGGGTGCAAATATCAAGAAATAATGCCCAGGCTCGGAATAAGAATCCGTAGAAAGTTAGAGTTACGTGGTAGTTGTGTAGGGTATCGTATGGACGGACGGGGCCGACCGACTATACTGCTCCGCTCACTGGTTTTACTATAGGTTTTAGCCGCGATGTATAGAAGTCCTAGAAATATTGCGATCTCTATTGAGAATGCAAGATTTTACTCTGATCCAAAGTAGATGCTTGTCTGATGAATATTTCCCAATTTTGCCAATAGAACGACAAATTTAATATGCACTTCAAATTGTATTGAACTATATTTATATTATGCCATAATCACCAATAATAAGACCCTGAGTATAACCTCTAATATTCAGGGTCATATATGTCACTTTGTGTATTGGACCACACTTCAATAGCGAACATAATGGCGAACCCAATAACGGCTCTTATTGGCTTTAACATGGCAAAGGCCAGACTTATCTTGGTCCCTCTTTCATTTTAACTGACCTCGCAGCGGTGTCACCGGGGGTAGCTATTTTCATCACCCGTTGAAATAGTGAGCTGATATGTGTGCCATATATAGTTCATAAGAACTATAAAGAAATGGGTTGAGGCGTCGGGTTAGTTGTCCACACCCCTCCTACTATGAAAAAGCAAAGAAAAAGAAAACCAAAACCCCCTAATCTTGACGACCCCCACAAACGTATAAAGGACCAATAACTGAATATGCGCACGTTGTGCAGAACAGGCGCAGTTCTCGCTTTGGCGCATGTACTCAAGAAGTACAAAGCCGATATTATTGCCATAAAGGAAATTCGATGGAAAGAGAATCAGATGATTAATCCCTGTATTAAAGCTGCCATGAAACGAGACATGAATTTGGATGCGGATTTATGGTTAACAGGAGAATAAAAGACCTCGTCTCCAGATTCACTCCAGTAGATAAGCGAATTGCTAAAATCCGCATAACACCGAAGTTCTTCTACATCAGTCTTATTTGCGCCCATGTTACGACCGAAGACAATGATGAACAGACCAAAGACATTTTTTACGAGCGCCTAGAAACTGCGTATGACCGCTGGCCTGGTCCTGGCATTAAAATTCTGCTAGGAGATTTTAATGCAAAAATCGGAAAGGAAAATATCTTTGGCCCCACGGTCGGAAAATTCAGCCTTCATGAAGAAACATCCAACAACGATATAATGTTGATTGACTACGCGGAAGCAAAAAACATGGTAGATAGAAGCAAGCTTCTCGCTTCTCGATATGCACAAAGCCACCTGGATTTCTTCTGATCAAGCAACGAGAAATCAAATTGTTCATGTTGTGATAGACGGAAGGTATACATCCAGTGTTTTAGAAATTCGATCGATACGAGGAGCGAATATCGATTACCTCGTGTCAGCCAAGGTTCGCGATATAATCTAACACGTAAAGACGACGTCGAAAAGCTGCAAACACAACAGGTAGCAGAAGCCTACTCCGCTCAACTTACCCACCTGCTTTATGAAAGCACTTCTTGTCCCGATAATAGTATAGAAGCACAATGGCAGAGACTTGCCACTCCCTACAAAGTGCAAAAGAAGCAACAGTTGGGCACCAAAAACCACCATCAAAAAAACCCATGGTACGATCAGAAGAGGCGTTATGCTACTGATATGAAAAACGCAGAGTGTAGAGCAACACGTAATGCGATGGAGACTTATCGGAAGAAAAGGAGAGAAGAGAAATGTATTTTCCGAAAAAAGAAGAAAGAATAAGAAAAATGTGAGCGAGAGAAAATCGAGAAGTACAGAATAAAGTCCGGAAAATTTACCAAAAAGTAAACCACCAAACCGAAGACTTTGGCACATCTTCCTATAGAGATGAAGAAGGAAACCTGGTGACAGATACAGACAGCGTGTTGAGGATCTGGATGGAGCATTTTGAAAAGCTTCTGGTATGAAATAGTGGCGGTGAAGAAGATACCCCAGACCAGAACCAGAACAGATTGTATATCACTTAGCCAAGATGAGGTCGGAATAGCAATCAATCGGCTGAAGAATAATAAAGCATCAGGTGCCGATGGGTTACCATCCGAAATATTAGAGATTGGTGGTCAGATGCTGGAAAGGAGCATGCACCAGCTGATTTGCATGCCCAACCTCAGCATCCTGCGTCCCGTGCACAAAAAAGAGACAAGACATTATATGGCAACTATAGAGGAATAAGTCTCCTTCTCATCGCATATAAAGTACTATCCAGTGTGTTGTGTGAACGATTGAAGCCAATGGTCAATGACATTATTGGACCATACCAATGGCTTTAGACCTGGAAAATTCACCATAGACCAAATTTTCACACTGCGCCAGATCCTGCAAACAACCCACGAAAAACACATTAACACATTCCGCCTATTCGTCGACTATAAAGCCGCATTCGACATCCCAATCCGTTCAGAGGTATTTAAAGCCATATCTGCGTTCGGCAATAATACGGCTATGCAGGATAACTTTAACTGGCACAAGGTCAGCAACATAATGGGTCGAACATTGCGAGCGTTAACAGCTACCTTTGAACGAATTGAGAAGAAGTCTGTAGAAGTGGGACTGGCAGTAAATGAAGAAAAGACCAACCTGATGGTATCAACGCGCAAGACGTCCAGTAGACTCGGACCAACTGTGGAACTTGAAAACTACAGCTTCGAGGTAGTTAAAGATTTTATATAGCTTGGTACCGCCATACTAATAACATGAGTTTTAAAACCGGGGGCGGACATCGTTGGTGGTTAGGTCATGTACGTTGGTTAGGTCATGTTGTGGGAATGGATGAGGATTCCGCCACTCAAAAGGCATATAGAAACGAGCCAAGTGATGGTTCACGCAGAAGGGGTAGGCCATGACTCCGATGGAAAGGCCAAGTCGAAGACAACATCCCGGAACATGGTATTTCAAATTGAATGATATGCGTATCATTCTTAATCTTTTTTAAGCTCGACACATGGAACAACCTTCGGTTACAAGCCAGCTAAGTAAGTAAAGTAAGTACATAATGAACAATCGATGACCATTTCAAGAAAAGGAAAATGCTCCATCTGCGACCAAAAAACACATTTTTTCAACATCATCCACAGTGACTAAACATCATCTTTATGTCTCCATTATGGGGGGCAGCAGGACAAAAACATATGTTGTCGTTAACTGAACTAAATCACTTTTAAGTTGTTGTAGTTGTCGTTGTTGTTACTGCTGCTGTAAGCCACTAGCAAAAAAGGAAAGTTTTCTTTAAGATAATGACTGGGTATTAGAATTTCATGACATCATAAGTAAAGGGACTAACATTAACATCAAGTTCAAAATTCGCAGTTTATTTTATGAATGTCGAGGATGAGTTTCTTTTTGAAATTTGTTTCCCCCCACCCAGCATCACCAGTTGTGATATGCTCTTCTAAGAATTATGGCGGTTATTGGTGCGAGAGCATGGCCATGGACATGTGAACTGTCGTTGCTGGTTGATTCGTTTGGTTGGTTGGTTGGCGGGATGTTTGGCAATAATGACCGTAGTTTATATAACAGTCAGTCAGCCATTCAACCAACCAAACATGTTCGTTCGTTGTGGTGATAAACTCAGTGTCGCATACATACGTACATACGAGTAATATACAAGTTTAATTTAGACACCCGCTTTTTAATTTACTACAAAAACACATGACATTAACTTATTTATGGCAACATTGAATATTTATGAAGTTTTTAAACTTGTGGGGAATGAACACAGCGAGAAAAATGAAATGTGGAAAAGGCATGAAATTAATATAGTCATTTATTTTTGTCTGTTCTTCATACCACGGATGTTGACAAAATTTCCACGGAGTATATAACAACCAGTAAGGAAAGTAGTAAAGTCGGACTGGGCCGACTATATGATACACTTCACCACTTTGGGGATATTCTACATAGGTATTCTAACAGACGTCGCCTTTTCTAAGGAACATTGACATGAAATTGAACGAACTTAAATATGCGATCTTTATCTATAAGTAAACCTACTAACATCAATTCCAACACATGCCATTCTGCAACCTATTCTAAATTTTGTAAACAGATTTAAGCAGAAGCACTGTTTAAAATGTATCAATCAGGTACCCATTGATTATTTGGTGTACAGTCAACATGAATAGGTCGAAATTATATATGGAAGCTAATCTGAACCGATTTCAAGGAAACTTGCTAGATATTAATTTTTATTAATTTATGTAAGTCTGTATGGGCCTTTAGTGTACCATTTACTTAAATCGGACGAAAATCTGTATAGAACGTATATGTAAATACGTAATACAGGTTATAGTAACAGTACATTGTACAAATGTCTTTAGTGCACAATTTAAATTAAATCGGTCGATAATATATATTGAAGCTATATCTAAATCTGAACCGATTTTCACGAAACTTAGCACGCATCATTCTGGGCCTAATTCAGTAACCTATGCCAAATTTCGTGCAAATCGAAAGATATATAGGGACTTTGGTGCACCATTTACTTTAAATCGGACGAAACTGTATATGGGAGCTATATCTAAATCTGACCCGATTTTCTCGAAACTTGGCACACATCATTCTGGACCTAATTCAGTACGCTATGCCAAATTTCGTGCAAATCGAAAGATATATAGGGACTTTGGTGCACCATTTTCCTTTAATCGGACGAAACTATATATGGGAGCTATATCTAAATCTGACCCGATTTTCTCGAAACTTGGCACACATCATTCTGGACCTAATTCAGTACGCTGTGCCAAATTTCGTGCAAATCGAAAGATATATAGGGACTTTGGTGTACCATTTACCTTTAATCGGACGAAACTATATATAGGAGCTATATCTAAATCTGAACCTATTTTTCCGATTTTCAATAGGGTTCGTCCTAGGGCCAAGCAAGTGACCTGTGCCAAATTTCATCCAAATCGGATCATAAATGCGACCTGCACTTTGTTAACAAAAATACATGGATGGACAGACAGACGGACATGCATAAATCGACTCAGAAAGTGATTCTATGCATATTCTCAAAAGGAACCATGGGTCTATCTCGATTATTTTTGCCTTTTACAAACATATGCACAAAGAAATGGCTTTTATTTAATAAGATTAACAGTTAGTAAAATTTCCGTATAAGTTCTAATAAATCGTCTAGTAAATCTCATATACCCCTACTTGAAATCTTCTAAAGACGGATGGCTTTTTAAATATTTTCTATGTCAATAGGCCTTCAAGACACCTACAAGACATGTTATTGGTAACATATATACACATATGAAGATCAATGGTCTTTCTTCTGTAATAGTATATGGATAGATAACTTATTCGGAGATCTATGAACGGAAATATTTCTGAAATGCCTATACTGACAGATCTTCTTGAAGTTTGATGGGGTCATGATGCTTTCTTGTACAGATAAACACATTAGAACAGAGAGCCTTAAAGATAAGACTTATGTATGTGTCATATGGACAAAATACCTACAGAAAGTCTCGTATGGTCAGGTGACCTCCTCCTGATCCCATAAACATCGTAGGTCTAATATAATCCGATAAAAAGTCGGACAGGGCCGTCTATATGATACCCTTCGCCACTTTGGGTATATACAAGAGATGAGCATACGTACAATATTTTGTAGATTGAAAAGAAATAGCATCTATGGAGCACCATTAAAATGGAATCAGACGAAATTAATTTTCAACATCAGTGCTACTTTAAAACAATCCGTACACATACCATTCTGAAATCTATGAAAAATTTAATGTCAATTAGATTATATATGTGAGCTTTATGTAAATCTGGACAACCATTTGGTATGCTACAGCACAGTATTTGGTACACAATTTGCATGACTTACTTAGCTGGCTTGTGACAGAAATTTCGTTCCATAAGCCTGCACCAAAGCCTTCGGTTTGGTGTTTTACCTGTTGGTAGAATTTTCGGACTTCATTCTGACTCCTGTACATCTCGATTTGCTCACGCTCACGGTTTTCTTGCTCTTTCTTCTTTGTTCTGAATATACGTTTCTCCTCTCTCCCTTTCTCCCGATAGTTCTCCATCGCATTACGTGTTGCAACTGTCAGCAGGGTTGCCCTATACGCCGCGTTTTTCATATCAGTAGCATTACGACACTCCTGATCGTACCACGGATTTCTTGATGCTGGTCTTTGGTACCCAAGTGTTGATTTTGCTGGAGTTTAAAGGCTTCTGCTATCTGTTGTGTTTGCAGCTTTTTGACGTCAAATTTTCGAGTTACATTAGATAGCACCTTTGCTGCTACATTAAGACGGGTGTGTACCTTGGCTGCCACAAGGTAATGGGCCGAATCGATATTCGCTCCCCGGATCGATCGGACGTCTAGAACACTGGAATGAATGCCTTCGGTCTATCATAACATGATCGATTTGATTTCTCGTTGTTCGATCGGGAGAAATCCAAGTGGCCTTGTCTATATCGAGATGCTTGAATCTGGTGCTACTAACTACCATGTTTTTTGCTGCCGTGAATTCAATCAACCTCATGCCGTTGTCTGATGTTTCTTCATGGAGGCTGAATATTCTGTGGCCAAAGATATTTTCCCTTCCGATTTTTGCATTAAAATCTCCTAGTAAAATTGTAATGTCATGGCCAGGGCAAGGATCATATGCTGTTTCTAGGCGCTCGTAAAATATGTCTGTAACAGCCAATTATGTGCAATTTGGATTTTGTAGCCAACATATTCACATAAAGATGCGCCGGTCGTCGAAAATGTTGATAATATCAGAGAAATGGTCGAAGTTGGTATAAAGACACAGAGGATCTAAAATCGATATTTCGATGGAACACATTCTTGTAGTCTCAAATATCCTCATTAGCCATTAGCCTGAGGGTAAAATGAGGTCTTTGGATGCATTTGATTTATTATTGTATCGTATGATCAATAATTTCGATATACATATATTCATTCATAAATCTGAAGCATCAATGAACTCACTTAAATTAACCGCCTTTGGGG
Organism: Musca vetustissima; assembly: GCF_032173495.1. Classification (NCBI taxonomy): domain Eukaryota; kingdom Metazoa; phylum Arthropoda; class Insecta; order Diptera; family Muscidae; genus Musca; species Musca vetustissima. The sequence goes on from NW_026875245.1 coordinate 9,679, forward strand.
CGTATTAATAAGTACACCGATGTACATACATATTAAGTATACGTTCGAATGCATGTTCAGAAACACGGAATGCAATATTATTAGTTACGAAAATCAATTCTTTGAGTGTATTCAATTCCGAATCCCCCCAAAACACACAATTTCTCCTAAAACATGCCAGCGATCTTTTTCATCATATCTCACAAAGAAACGAATTCATTGAAGCTCTGGGTGAAATATGGGTTTTCTACACAAACAGCCAAACAAACACACACACATACAATCACATGCTGAGTTAAAAATGCGGCGACATAAAAATAATAAACTTTTAAATTTTTGTTTCAAACACACAAACACTCACAGACGAACATACTTGGGCATGCATATATGAAGAACTTTTGTTGGTTTCCCAGTCATATATCATTGCCTACCATCAATATCAGAAGTTCATAGAAGGCCTTTAACATACCACCAACGAACGACCGACCAAACGACAGACAGTCCTATATGTTTCAAAAATCAAAGCAAAAATATCAAACCGCAAAGTTGCTATCGAACGAGCAA
>NW_026875246.1:0-10249 GCF_032173495.1 Musca vetustissima
AAACAGTAAGAAAATCAGTAAATTGGACTGGGTCATATATGATACCCTACATTGACATGAAATGGAACGAACTTAAATATGTGAAATTTATCTGTATATAAACCAACTAACATGAATCCCTCACCTCTAATTATGCAACCTATGCTAAATTTTGTAAATCGATTTAAAGCAAATTTAATCTCAATCAGACATCCATTGATTCATGGTGTACATTTACCATGAATAAGTAAATTATATATGGAAGGTATGCTATATCTATACCTGAACCGAATTCAAAGAGAAACTTACCAGAGATTAATTTTTATCGGACAAACATATATATGGAAGCTACATCTAAATCTAAACAGATTTTCGCGAAACTTTGCTAGACTATTCTAGACTTAATTCAGTACGCTATGCCAAAATTTGTGCAAATCGTTTATATAGAGCTTTTAGTGCACGATTTACATGAAATCGGATGAAAATATGTATGGGAGCTATATCGAAATCTGAAGCGATTTGACTTAATTCAGTCCGCAATACCAAAATTCGTGCAAATCGAATGATTTTCAGGGGCTTTGGTGCACCATTTACCTAAAATCGGCCGAAACTATATATGGAAGCTACTTCTAAATCTGAATCTATTTTCACGAAACTTAGCACAAATCAATGAAGTAACCTATGTTACTTCAATGGGATCGCATGACGTACTGTGAACATTTAATTAAAATTTGTTAAGTGTTTTTGAGTCCACAAACAATATATTTTCTATATACATATCGATTCAAATGCAGTGAGGAGTACATTTTACCTTGATCGTACCATGCTCATGTTGTATATGTGAACTTAAATATGTGATCTTTATCTATATGTAAACCCACTAACATCAAGCCCTACACATGTCATTCTGCAAATCGATTTAAAGCAAATTTGACACACGCTATTTTGTATGCTGTACTGTTTAAAATTTAATCTCAATTAGACACCCACTGAAACTAAGCACACATAATTGTAGGGTTAATTCAGCAGGCTGTGCCAAATTGCGTGCAACTTTGGTGCACCATTTACCTAAAATCGGCGAAACTATATGGGAGCTATATCCAAATCTGAAACGATTTTCACGAAACTTTGAGCACATTATTCTAGACTTAATCCAGTGCTCTATGCCAAATTTCGTTCAAATCGAAAGATGTATAGGGACTGTAGTGCACCATTTACATTAAATCGGACGAATATATATATATATATATATGGGAGCTATATCTAAATCTGAAACGATTTTCACTAATTTAAATAGGGTCCTTGGCCAAATAAATGAGCTATACCAAACTTCATCCAAATCGGATTATAAATGCGACTTGTACTTAGTTTACAATTTAACATCAACAGACGGACGGATATGCATAAATCGACTCAGAAAGTTATTCAGTGCTTATTCTCAAAATGAGCCGTGGGTCTATCTCGATTTATTTTGCCTGTTACAAACATATGCACAAAGCCATAATACCCTGAACCACAGTGTGGTGAGGATATAAAGAGGGCAAATGTGTGTACAGTACTAATTTGTGTATACAGTCGAAATTATTTAAATCGCTTCGTACTCGAATTGTACGAATTCTGTCATCAGTATCACTTTTTATTCAGATATTTCCGATTTTATCATTTTTAGAAAAACAAATTGGAAATTGGCAACACCTACATAAGGGTGGTTTGTGAAGTTAGTAAACATCTGTGGTTTGTATATTTACTAACACTTTCCTATAATTACCAATTCAATTCTTTGCTATAATGGCCAATGCTGGTCTGGAAAAGGGGCAATTTGTATGGGGCTACTGTTTCCCCTGCCCCTATCAAAAAATTAAGTACCCTATGTTACCACAAATGTACTCAAAAATCGACTGTGAAAATTTCATGAAAATCCGTTCAGTAGTTTAGGAGTCTATAGCTAACACCTATCAAACAAACAAACAGAAATTCATTTTTATATATATAGATGCAATCAATGCTACTTCGAAATCTTTAAAATCCAACCTTAATAGTTTATTTGCTATATTTCATTTCAACATAAGAGGGATGTATTATAATTATACCCTTCAACACACTGTGGTACAGGGTATTATGTCTTTGTGAATATGTCTGTAACAGGCAAAAGGAATCGAGATAGACCCATGGTTCCTTTTGAGAATTTGCATAGAATCACTTTCTGAGTCGATTTACGCATGTCCGTCTGCCCGTCCGTCCATGTATTTTTGTTAACAAAGTACAGGTCGCATTTATGATCCGATTTGGATGAATTTTGGCACAGTTCACATATGCTAAGTCTGAAAAGTGAGTTTTTCAGCAGAAGCTCTCAAAGTATGGAAGTTTCTTAAATCTTACGTGCCATGCTAAGTACATTTTTGCTTATAACTTTTGTTTGGATTGGCCGATGATTACCAAAATTTCAGAGAATTTAAATTAAGGACCGTAGTATCTAAAAACGTAAAGAACTTTAAAACATGCTAAGTCGACTTAGCATACTATACTTCGGAGTCGTCGATATTTGGCCTAAGGACGAACCCTATTGGAGAAAGTCGGTTCAGATTTAGATATAGCTCCCATATATAGTTTTGTCCGATTTTATGTAAATGATGCACCAAACTCCCAATATTTGTCCGATTGAGACGAAATTTTGCACAGAGTTCTGTACTAGGTCCAGACTGAATTAGGTGCAGACTAATTTATACGAAGTTTTGTTGAAATCGGTACAGATTTAGATACAGCTCCCATATAGTCTCGTCCGATTTTTTGTGAATGAAGCACCAATCTCCCAATATTTGTCCAATTGAGGCAAAATTTTGCACAGAGTACTGAATCATATTCAGATTGATGTCTGCGATGTTTTTTTATACCCTTCACCACACTGTGGTACAGGGTAATATGTCTTTGTGCATATGTTTGTAACAGGCAAAAGGAAACGAGATAGACCCATAGTTTCGTTTGAGAATATAAATAGAATCACGTTTTGAGTCGATTTATCCATGTCCGTCCGTCAGTCCGTCTGTTGGTGTTAAATTGTAAACAAAGTACAGGTCGCATTTATAATCCGATGTTGATGAAATTTGGCACAGATCATTTGTTTGGCCCAAGGACGAACTCTATTGAAATTGGGAAAAAATCGGTTCAGATTTAGATATAGCTCCCATATATATTTTCGTCCGATTTAAGGTAAATGGTGCACCAAAGACCCTATATATCTCTAGATTTGCACCAAACTCGTACTCATAACGTACTGAATTGAGCCTAGGGTGATGTCTGCCAAGTTTCGAGAAAATCGGTCCAGATTTAGATACAGCTCCCATAAATAGTTTCGCCCGATTTCATGAAAATGGTGCCCAAGGTCCCTATATATCTTTCGATTTGCACCAAATTTGACATAACGTAGTGAATTGAGCCTAGAGTGATGTCTGCCAAGTTTCGAGAAAATCGGTCCAGATTTAGATATAGCTCCCATATATAGTTTCGTCCGATTTAAGACAAATGGTGCACCAAAGACCCTATAATGCTTTAGATATGCTCGAAATTTTGCACAGCGAACTGAATTAAGAGTAGACTGATGTCTGCGAAGTTTCGAGAAAATCCGTCCAGATTTAGATATAGATCCTATATATAATTTCGTCCGATTTAAGGTAAATGGTGCACCAAAGTAACTATAAATGAAATTTGGAAGAGCTTACTGAAATGGGTCTAGAATGATGTGTGCTAAAACTCGAAAATTGGATCAGGTTTAGACATAGCTCCCATATATACTTTCTTCCAAATAAGATTCAATTTGGTAGAAACACTTCAAGCTCTCCCCGAGTTGTAGGTGTCTATACCGAAGCATCAACTATCCTGAAACCTCAACCAATGTTCATTACTTTTGGCAGTGAGATTTTTTTCTCATGATAAACCAAAATTTAAAATTACTGGTTAAAACACATGGCCAAACTTCCAAAATGCCGAAATTTAAAATGTATTCAGATAAAAATTGTTACTTTTAGTAGACACTATTTTGACCCAGTTACAAACATACAAATAATTGAATTGAAAATCTTGAACAAACGCCTGATAAGGAACATTGTCTAAACAATGTGAACCCTAAGTACAAAATGTCAGCCAATTAGGTTGAAAAACGTTACCAAAAGCCTCTAAACACCGAATATATGGAGTTGCCGTTATCTTCCCTTACCGTAAAGAAAATCTTTATTTCAAATTAAACATAATTTGGGCCTTTAAAAAAATCCGATGTTATAATTCCAAGGAGGTTTCTGAATTATTAAAATAATTTTTCTATATGTGAAAAATCTGTAGGAGGCATGGAGGGATGCTCTCTATGTGTTTTCCCCTTCAGAAGTGAAGTAAGTTTTAGATTTCTAATCTGCACCCATAATGCCTGTTATTAATCAGCCTATGGGGAAAATGAAGGCCCTGATAACGTGGGAATCCGTAAATGTAGATGTTTTTATATACTGGGTCTAAATAAAGATACATTTTAAGCAGAATATTTTCCTCTTACAACAGCCTTCTTTTCTATGTGAGGTATATATCTCATTTTATTTTGATAGCATCTATGTTAGTTTTCGCCTTCGTATGATATTCATCATGGACTTAAATTAAAAGCAAATAAAATTAAATAAATCTACCGTTAAAAAAATGGGATTACCGACAAAAAATTAAAATTTATGAGTTTTTCCTTTGCGTTTTCCAAGTAATGGCATTTCAATAATAGAACAAACAGTGGAAAATATCAGAGCCATAAAATTACATCCTACAGTCCAGCTAAATTTAAGAAAATAAAAGCAACCGAGATTGACAAGATTATTGATAAATGATAACAAAATGGAACGGCTTCCTTAAAATGCCTTTGTCATGTCATGGGTTTTTTATTCATCTTCTGATGTGAAAGCACTGTTGTCAAGTTAACCATTTATTACGTGACCATGATCGATTTTCTTCCAATTGAAAAATCTCGTTTCAATGGAATTTATTTGTTATCTGACTGTCCGCCAATACACCCTCATAGATATCGGACATTGATTGTACCATCCATTATCAATATTTTAATTTGATATTCACTTACCGTATTTAAATTTGTTATTTTTATCCAAATCAACTGCCGTACTACCGCGATGATGCAGATGTGGTAAGTGATGTGTGGTCCGATGAGGTGCTGAAGTGTTGATTTAATTTAGATGGAAATTTCCTTTAAAGATCGTAATACGTCATTGTAGACAAGAAACTGCAAAGAAGAAATGACAGAAAATTATAGTTATGAAATGTATAAAACAAATTTAAATTTTTCAATTTATTTTAGAGAAATTTTAATATTAGCCTACTTGCTTATTTTACAATAGACAAACAAGTTTGAAGCAACCTGCTCTCTATACAAAACAAGTGGTGTAATTCGTCCGTGCCGAACATTTTATTTCCTCCCACATCTGAAGAGTATTCGAAATTGTTTAAATTGGTGGGGACCTATATAAGAGAATTATGTTATGTTATATAAGGAGTTCCAAATTACAAACACATAAATAAGAAATTTGGTCTAGGAATTTTATCATACAGAAAATAATTAATAATACTGTGGGTATTTAAAAACAATTCCCTATGTATTAGGTTGGGGGAAAAAGAAATCCATTATTTTTATATGAACTATAGGACTTTATTTAACATGCTTCGGAATGTCCGATTTGGGCCAAATATGCACAGTTATGTTGTATGATTTGTTGCTATTTTAAAGGTAACTTCATAATGCCTCTCTTATAGAAGTCCTGCTCTGTATTTGCATAAAACTCTAGTAGCCGATTTTCAGAATCCTCCCTAGATATCAATTTTTATCATTAAAAAAAAATTTGCAATTCAAAAAAAAAAGATAATTGCTTGGTACCAAGAACTTCCCACCCAAGCTCCTGAAGTTTCTGGCCAGTCACTGTATATGTGTGTAGCCAGAGGGTTCCTGGTGGTGCACGACACCTCTCCTGTTGGTCAATTCTGGTCAATTGTAAATGGTTTAAAACTGTGTTATGGTCGATTTTTAGCTCCTGGGCGATGTTACGACTGCTAACATGCCGATTAACTTCGATCATTTCTCCAATTTTATCGAAATTTTCGTCGGCCGGCCTAACAGCGAGGAATTTACGAAACCAAAATTGCACACAATGGGCTGTTACGGTATCTGAACAACTTTATCCACTTGGTTTGCATTTTCGCCTTTGTCAAAGAAAAACTGTAAAATGTACCGAATTTTCTTTTGTTCTCTCCCATTTTTAAACACCCATTTACTCACAATTGAATGCACCACAAAAAAAAAAACATTTTCAACCGAAATTCTACATTGCGTTCTGAAATTTGCTATTAATATAGGTCCATTTTTTCGGGTAGCCCCCATATAAGGGTACCCCCAATTTTCGGTATTTTGGGGTTCTTGAATTGGCTGTAAATATTCCCTACAAAAAAATTAATAATATTCGGGTAGCCCCCCCCCCTTGAGCCCTGCAATTTGGTATTTTAATGTCGTATATGGTAACAAATCTCTCTACCAAAAATTAATAATATTCGCCCGCCCCCCTTTTCGGCGTAGCCCCCATATAACGCCCTTTTTATATTAAAATAGTTATCTCTTTTGTTCCGCGTTTTGGGTTCGGTTCTAAGACTCTATTGTAATCATTTCACCTGCGCAGGATATCGAGATAAAAAGAACTAGAACCTAAGGTTCGATAATGAACTATATATTAACTATAGCCCGGATTTAGGCCTAGACCTAGCCCCTGTGTTGGACGTAACTAAGTTTGGAAGAAATAATAAGATAGGCAAAGTTTGAATGAAATCAAATTTCAAAAAAAAATTTTAGAACCAATATTTCGAAGAGGCACATTTTCATTTTCACTATATCAAAGTATATACACCCTCCATTAAGTAGTATATACACCCTCCACCCTGAAATTTGTATTTGGTGTACATTATGGTTTACATAATCAGTTTGTAGAAAGGTAAATTTTTGGTCACTTTTTCTTCCCTATATTTTAATTTCAAGTACCTGTCAGTATATCTATGGTGGAGGGTATTCAAAGTTCGAGCCGGCCGAACTTAACGTTTTTTCACTTGTTTACTTTCAAATTACAGCTCAAGTCTTCAAACTACCAAAAATATAGCGAAACCATTAGATGGGTACTCTGTCAAAAAATTCGACAAAAATGTTTATCACCCTCCAATATCCTTAAAAATGTGACTATACCCTTAAAATCAACTTATAGTCATTCGATAAGAAAATGGGTGAAAATATATACAGAACAAGTTAAAACGATGTTAGGCCCGGTCGAAATTTTTATACCCGGCCACCATGAGGGGTTTCTTCAAACAGAAAACTCTTGTTATCATAAGACGGTAAAATATGCGAGAAAAAGATGAATACCTAATAGGGGCGCTAGCGTTTTATGGGGCTATACCATAACGAGGATAAATTTTGATAATTTTGGTAGTGAAATTATTTGTAGTACAGAGATGTCGGGGTTAAATTAAATTTGGTTCCATATTAATAGTTGTTAGTACAAGGATGAGCTGTGCAATGAGAACCCAAAATACAAAATTCAGCTAATTGAAGAACTTATCCCCAAAATACTGAATATTGGGGAGTACCGTTATATGGGGGCTACGCTGAAATTCGATCAATATTAATCATTTTTGGTTCGGATATGTGACATTCAATAAGATCTCAAAGTATCATCTCAAAATATCATATAAAAGGCTGTTCGGTTGGAAAATGTGTCCACAATCACCAAAATACCCAATATTGGGGGTACCGTTATATGGGAGCTACCCTGTACGGATATTTGTTGTACAACGATAACCCAAAATACCAAATTACAGCCAATTCGGTTGCAAAACCTGTCTAAAATCCCCATAATACTGGGGTGTACCTTTATATGGGGGCCGATATATGCCATTTGCAATACAAAACATCCTAGGAGTACTAGCAATGTCTGTACAAAATTTCAGAGCTCAATATTAAATATTGCGATATCTGTTGTGATTTCAGTAGACATACGGACATGAGTAAATCGACCAATAAATTTATTCTACATAATTTTGTGGAATAACAAAGTTAATATACACTCCACCTTATGGTGGAGGGTATAAAAGGAGACTTATATGTGTCAAATAATGGACCTATATCGACCACTTTTTCAGGATCATGTTATCATAAAACTATCCCCCGATTCAGACTCATATTCAAAAGTTTTTGGAGCACACATTCCTGGATATAATGCCGTTTCCATAATATAAATAAACTGCACGTACAGTTGATGAGGCAAGAACAAAAATTCCCATATCCCTTTGGGTTATTACATGCATACATATACTATGCAAGCAAATGGAATCACCAAAAGAAACACGATTATCGGATTGAAATCTAAAATGAGGTTTCTGACACATTTTCTCCTGATGATTTCTGTATACGTTATTATATGGTCCATAATTGCATATGCTTGGAATTCTATTCAACAATTTTTTCAACACATAGTTTAAGATTTTTTATTCATATTTTCCAAAACATCATATGTAGGTTGATTTACGTCGAGTCGAGCAGTTTTTAGCTTCATGTCACTTATCGTGTTCTTGCTCATGTTGTGGTATCAATGTCAAATTTAAACATGTTTTGTTGCCTTTTTGCAGTTACTTGCAAGTGACATTCTATTTTGTTAATGTCATCCATAAAAGTGTTTTCCCTAGTAGAGTTGCTTTTCGTTTTTCGAAAATGTATGGTTATTATTTTTGTTTTTTTGAAAATTGTAGCTTCCATAACGTTTATGCATTCTTTATCAGAATAAAATTCTATATCGATTGAGCCATGTCCATTTAAATATTCGGTATTTTGGGAGTGTTCATAATTTGCTGTATATTTTGGTTCTCAGTGAGATCTCTTCTCACTAAAAATTATCTATTGTTATTATTGAGGAAAACCTTACATTCTATAGATTTTTCCCGCTTTTAGTAAATTGTCAAATGAATTAGCAAACCTCAAGTTATTATTATATCTTGGTATTTACTTCGTTTCTCCTGGAAAAGCCATGGCAAAAGCTAAAATTCAGATCGATTTTTGGTAGTTCCACATCATATTAATATACGAAATTTTTTTCTTGTTTGGTATAAATATTTTATTCGCGGTGTTAAATCTGCGGCGGCAACACTGCACTGCTGACAGCATTAATATAAGCCGTCATTGCGTATGAGCTATGTATTCCACTATATTGCTTATACGACAAACACAACCCAACACATCCATGCATACCTCCAGCAAGAGTAGACATTCTCAGTAATGGTAACAGGATAGGAAGAATAACCCATATTGGTATAACATGTCATGTTGTTGTATGCACTTGACGCTTGCAATATATTCGTGTTGACAAACCATTTAATGTAGTTATAAAGTAGACTTATACTAACTCTGTTGAACACAGGTGTCGCAGAAAAAAAAACAGTAAGGAAAGTAGTAAAGTCGGACGGGGCCGACTATATGGGTATATTCACTTTGGGTATATTCAACAGATGAATCCTAACAGACGTCGCATTTTTAAAGGACCAGTAAAATGAAATTGGATCCATAAACATGTCATTCTGCAACCGATACTAAATTTTTCATTTGGTCAGATATAGAAGCTATATCTAAATCGAAACCGATTTTCAGGAAACTTAACACACATCATTCTAGACCCAATTCATTACGCTGTGCCAAATTTCGTGCAAATCGAAAGATATATAGGGTCTTTGGTACACCAATTACCTTAAATCGGATGAAAATATATATGGGAGCTATATCTAAATCTGAACCGATTGTCACGAAACTTTGCACACATCATTCTAGACTTAATTCAGTACGCTAAACCAATAGATTTCCAGGGACTTTAGTGGACTATTTACCTAAAATCGGTCGAAGCTATATATGGGAGCTATATCTAAATCTGAACCGATTTTCACGAAACTTCACGTAGATCATTCTAGGTCTAATTCAATACACTGTGCCAAATTTCATGCAAATCGAAAGATATATAGGGTCTTTGGTACACAATTTACATTAAATCGGACGAAGATATATATGGGAGCTATATCTAAATCAGAACCGATTTTCACGAAACTTGGCATACATCATTCTAGACCTTATTCATTACGCTCTGCCAAATTTTGTGCAAATCGAAAGATAGATAGGGACTTTGGTACACAAATTACCTTAAATCAGACAAAGATATATATG
>NW_026875247.1:0-10328 GCF_032173495.1 Musca vetustissima
TACGATTTTCAGCCTTGAAATTCAAAGCTCGGAACATCAAGAGTTAGGTCTAAAGTCAAAGAAACTTACGACAAGTGTATTGACTATTTGATGACTTTATATACTATAACTTCCGATCAAATTTCATCTGCCAATTCTAAATTTCAATCCTTTAGGCATCAATCCTTGAAATTCAAAGCTCGGAACTTCAAGAGTTAGGTCTAAAATCAAAGAAACTTACGACAAGTGTATTGACTATTTGATGACTTTATATACTATAACTTCCCATCAAATTTCATCTGCCGATTCTAAATTTCAATCCTTTAGGCATCAATCCTTGAAATTCAAAGCTCGGAACTTCAAGAGTTAGGTCTAAAGTCAAAGAAACTTATGACAAGTGTATTGACTATTTGATGACTTTATATACTATAACTTCCGATCAAATTTCGCCTGCCGATTCCAAATTTCAATCCTTTAGGCAAAGTTTCACTGATTGTTTGTCGGAGATCAATGAAAAGATTCATAATTTTAAGTCGGTGAAATCTCCTCCTGCAACTCCTGTCGTTGTTAATGCTAGCACACCGCAAACTACTTTGGCTCCAAATCCTCAACAAATTGGTAGTGCATCTAATCGGCCTCCTATCGAACAGACAGGTTTCGTTAATGAAATTAATAGTTCGCGAAATAGTTTGAATATGAATATCCTAAATTCATCAAATATTGTTCAACCTGAATTTCCAAATCCTGGAGACGTCTCCATTTCTAATTGGAGTTTACCACCTAATGTTTCGAATACAATGCATAATCTCAACTTACCACCGTGTGGTGATGGAGACTTTCTATCGTGGCCCACATTCCGGGACCTGTTCTCTGCCATGTTCATTAATAATTCTCGCCTAAGTGACATTGAGAGGCTTTGTCACTTAGTTCAGAAAACAAAAGGTGAAGCTAGGGAAATCGTGTCTAAGTTTTCACTTACCCATAAAAGTTTCGCTATGGCTTGGCAGTCGTTAAAGGATACGTACGACAATAAACGTATTCTAGTTCATAATCATCTTAATCTCTTATTCGACCTTCCCTTTATAGAATCTGAATCTAGTTCTAATTTAAAACTTCTACAGCGTGGTATCAACGGCTGCATTTCTGCTATGTCAGTGTATGATGTAGCTACGGATCACTGGGATCCTATGTTAGTATATATTTGTCAACAGCGTTTACCTAAACTAACTGTAGCTTTGTGGGAGCAGAGTATTAAAGATAAATCCTCGCTATCGTCGTGGGAAGACTTGAACAAATTCCTTACTTAAATAATTCAAACATTAGCTTGCTTGCGAGACATGCGAAGTTCTCCTTCTAGTCAGATTTCGAAAAGTAAAGTTAAAACCCATGTAGCTACTTCTGTTGTTAATACTAAATCAATGTTCACCTGCATTCTTTGTCGAAATGAATCCCATTCATTACGCTCATGTCCAAAATTTAGAACTCTTTCGTTTGAAAAAAGATTTGAAGTGGCTAAGAAACAAAGTAGTTGTTTAAATTGTCTCTCGGTATGACATTCCGTCAAGAATTGTACCAGTAGTAATATTTGTACAATTCGCCATCATACTTTGTTGCATAGGCCTACTGCTTCTCCTCAATCATCTAGGATTGGTTCTCCTCACACCTCTAGTAATGGTTCTCCTCTATCGTCTAGGCCTTAGTATTCTATCGCGACAAATGTTGTCAATCCTCCACAAGTAGATGGCAATGTGGCATCAACTTCTGCTGGCACCACTCCTCGAGTAGTAAATAGTCAGGTGTTCTATACCTCCCAAAATCGAAATGCCATGTTGGGTACTGCTATGGTCAACATCGTTCATTCCGGAGTTTCATATCCAGTTCGTGCGCTTATCGACCCTGGTTCAGAGGCTTCTTTCATATCTGAACACTTGCAAACTCGTCTTCAACCAGCTGCCACCATTTCCGGTGTAAATAGTTCAAACTATGCCACTTCAAAGAAAAACTGTTCAGTACGCATCCCTTCTCGCCTCGATTCTTCATTAGTTGTTGCTGTTAATACTTTCGTTATTCCAAAAATCTCTGGATATCTTCCATCAGTGTCCCTTCGTTCTGATCTTACTTCTTGCTTGCCCAATCTACCTTTAGCCGATGCTAACCTCTTCAATTGTAGACCTGTCGATTTGTTAGGGGTAGATTTGTATCCACAGATCTTGAAGGAAGGGACGCAACGAAATGTTTTGGGATCCCTCTTAGCCCAAAGCACGATATTCGGCTCGATTCTGACTGGTCCTATGCCTTCGTCCTCAGTCCAGGTCTATAGGACTGCGTTGGATTTTGCTGAGGATGAATCTCGCCACAGAACACTACTCCGACTTTGGGGACTTCCATATGTTCCCAAATTGAAGCATCCTTCGCCGTCAGACATGTTCTGTAAGAGGAATTATCGTCGTTGCGTCCGATCAAAATTCATCTAATTTTCGTAATTCTCGCTTACCTAGATTTTCGTTGCTAGATCAGTCTTTCCTTGCTTTCGTTCACTCTCCCTCCCAAAGCTCTCAGTCTCTATCGCTGTCATAGATTGGAGTCAACCATTTATCGTGGCGTTTTCTTGCCAATTTGTTTGCCTCTTGCAGAATTCGTTCACGTGATTTCTCTTCATGATGGAAATACATCTATATTTCGTAGCCTTTGTATCGAATATTTGGTTCTCTAAAATTGTATTTCGATGGTTATACATCGTATTAAGTAATGTCTCCTTGAGAATAGCCGTCACCGTACTCTAGCTATATCTGTCTTTTCTTGGGGAAAAACTTACTCGAGACCTTTGATATGAAGTTGTTTACGAACTCAGCGTGTCGTATCGTCAAAGGTTTGTATATATCTTCGTCTGCTTTTCAATTAAACCAGTTTCGTAGAAGTCATTCCTCCTTTGTGTTCTGCTTCATATTGGCATCTTTTTCTCGTTTTTGTGTTGTGGCGTTTGTTATATGACAGAATTTCTTTACTTTCTTAGTTCGCACAGAGGCTTGCTTAACTTCTAGATCCCTTTCGATACTGTTCAACTAATTCTCTGCATATCATCCAGGAGCCTCGTTCGCCTAGTTCGGGTTGTAGGGGAGAGTTTCGCTCTCTTCTACTATATCTCCTGGAAACCACATGCGCTTAGTTCGGATGCAGAGAGACGCTTTCCAATGCTGTGGTCGTTGTTGTTGATTGCGCCCTGGCTGTAGCTTTCTTGCCCATCGCAACATCACATGCAATCTCGCTTTCGATCGAACACACACACACAGGTAAAGTTTTGTTTCTTTGGAAACTCACTAACTTGCCAAATTAAGTTTGAAAATATATTCTAATAGCAAATTGTTTTATTCCTATTTCTTTATTGGTTTTCTCCCCTTCATCGGTATCACGCCAACAACTATGTTTAATCTAATTCGTCAATTCTAACACATACTATATAAAAATTGATAAAGACAACCCTTTGTTATTCATCTATAAATTTCAAATAACATGAATAATAAATCGCATAAAATTGTATACATGATGATTGGTATATTAGCATATTAAAAATGTTCAAGTATTTTATGGGGTAGAATTACTTTGTAAATACATGCTATGTATAGCCAAACTTAGTTTTTAATTAGAACTATCTTCGAATCGTACTAAATGTTTTATTTATGTACACAAATTATGGGTAACGTACATATCATAAAATTATAACACGGCTATCAGAATGTCACTTTATATTTATTATAAATAATATTAATAAAATACGAGTATGTTCACAAAACAATAACATGATACTTGTTCATTCATATTCAAGACAAATTGTAAATGAGTAATTTATAACGCAACCAAAGGAACCTATGGCAAACATGTACCCGATGTGCCATAAATCAACATAACGCACCTAAACGAAACCCACACCAAACCCAAATGAACCCACCTTCACGTTATAACAACCAACCAAAACCCAAACCCCACCATCCAAAACCTAAACTACGCCAACAGGTTTTAACATTTTTACGTTCATAATATTAATTATGAGCGTGAAATGGGTTTTTATATAATAATTCTATAAACCTAATTTTAAACTACATGTTTTATTGTACAAAATACGTTAGAATTCAAAATAGTTGCCTACCAAAAATATGACAGATGATAGTTTTTTTTTAATTTATAATGAATAAAATTACAATAATTTTTTCATATGAAAACATTGAACCTGTGAAATGTGTAAGTATACGTAAACAAATAACAGCTGACTAATCAAATTAATATATTTTTAATAATTGTCTAGAAAGTTAGGATTAAGAAATCGAGACTATTTAGAAGACATAGTCTTAACGCGTCTTTAAATATGTAAGATATACCTAAATACGACCTGCTTATACTGTTTTTTATTATCTATAAATTACGTTAGATGTTACATATAGAATATAATAAATATATATATATATATATATTGAGCTTTCCTCTATCATCTTCTACGCAAAATCATATTCATAAGCATTACATTCTAATGTGCATCTGAAAATCAATATTTAATATGTTCCACAATATTACTTTTGTTAATGATTAGAAAAAATATGTGAAAATATAAATTTTAGAATCACCCGAACACATTGCATAGAATTCCGTTGAATGATAGTCAAACTTAAAAAACGCCATGTAAAATCTCAAGTGAACCAAATTGTCAATAGTATGCAAGACTATATATTTACATAGGCAATTACGCACATTGAGGACTAAATATAAGCGTAGTGCTTCCGATTATAGTTAATTTGATTTGAAAATGTAGCTAGAACATTAAAAACACTGTTGTTGTTGTTGTTGGTGCTATTGATTCCATTAAGTTTTGAATACCGTTTTTGTAGTTTTTTAAATTTGTTTCTTAAACATTGAAAACTGTTTTTAACAAAGTCTTGCCACCACATTTTTTCTACTTTCTTCAAATTAAATTAACAATTAAGAGGACAAAATATTGAAAAATATAACGTACAAATGTATGTTATAGTACATTTACATCGTACGAGATTTCATTAACAGTGGGTTTAAATTATCAATTCCATTGCATATATGCCAAATAAATGCTCAAATATATAATACCACATATTAAGCCAAATAAATAATGTTGAAATAGGTATAATTATTTTTGTATGTAAATAGAGAACAACAATAACTAATTACTCAACCCCATATTCGAATATATTTTTGTTGGGAATAATAGTATGTTAACAACATAAAAAATACTGTCAAAATTTCGGTCAACAACTCTCATAAATAAAAGATTTGTATACTCATTCATCATTTTTCCTACACTAATTTCTTAAAATTCTTGTATATCACAATACATGGTAACAGCAACTGTTGTTGTACAACAAACCACATGGAAATTTGTTGTTGTAAGTTATACAAGTCATTCAACGTCATTTGACAGAAACATGTAAACAAACAACAAATTATATTTATTTTGAAAATGAAATATTTTCGAATCCTCAAAATAAAATTTGAATAACATGAATGAAAATCTATCAAATTCATATTTCTATCGTTTCCACATCTTTCCTATAATTGAGTTATTCCATGAAGAAAGATTTGCTTCCTCAATATTTCCCAGATTCGGGAGCACATTTAATAAAAAACCAATTTTTAAAAACATAATTTGTCAAATTCATATTGCCACTAGTATTACGTTGGAGTCAAATCAGATGGGATTTGCTGTTACCTTTTATAATTTTACCATGATCACAATATAATATTTTTGCCAGTGTAAAATCACTTTTGTTCACTTTGTTAATCTCTGGCCTATTTTTGGTTTTACAGAAAGTACTTCTACACTATAAAAAAATCTCTCTTACTTACTTTACAAAACTCTCAAACACGGATTCCTTTAATCCTTTGTGCCCCGAATTTTTTTCCGCAAGCATAAAACAATTTTCTGTCCGGAGAATTAATGCAACTATCTAAAAGTACAATATCAAGAACACCAAATGCAAAAAGACCATGTAATTTAAATGACTTTGTATTAATGTTTGGTAAATAAGATATTTAGTTTCTTGGTTAAATTTGTATTTAAATTTATAAAGTAGACCAAGTGCCGGTGAAATTTTAGTTTTCAAATGGCTTATGTGCTTATACCAAGAAAGATTTGATTGTAATAGTAGCCCACGATACATTATTTCATGTACTTCCCGTACAAGTTTGCAGCCTATGTTAAAATTGAAGTTTGATTCAAAATTTCCATGTTGCCTAAATCGGATTAGCTTTGTTTTTCTATCATTTATATACAATTTATTGAGTCTCATATATTCGAGAATAAGAGCAGCATCTCTTTCCATATAACATTTAACGACCGTCTCTGATTTATAGGTGTTTAAAGTAGTTTATCATAATTTAAGATTTGAAATTAATTTAAACAAACAAAACAAAATGAATTTCTAAAGTCAAAATATTGTATTGAAAATATTTGAATTTGCCTTGTAACTCGATAAATACAACCATGAATTAATTTACCATTATTGTATATGTCAATATGGCAACAATTGTAAATCTATGTTTTATCCGTGCTTTTGTTCAACCATCTTTGTGGTTGCTGGTGTGCATTATGACAAATGGCACTTGCTTCTGGATTTACCACTCAAGCGAACAACAGCACGGATCCCACTTTACAATATTTACAACTCTAAATAAAGTACATACTGAATATGTAAGTTGGAATACCGAATTGTTATATTTGGTTCGTTAAAACAGCCCGAATTCCGTAAGTTATCCACATTAAGGACCTGAGTCCTAACTCTAGACCGGTCTTCCATTAGAACCTTAGTTCTCCAAACCTGAACCTTAGTTCAACTGCTTAAAGTGTAGATTCCACTTACTCCCACATGCTTCCATAATGTTAAAGAGGTTTAACATTAATCATGGTCCTTCGAAAACCCACTGAAATCAACCTATGAAATAACATTCATTAAAAAAAATCATTAATACAAAAAAAAAAAAAAAAAAAAGAATCGTAAGATTCGTCATAATTCTAATATCCAAAAGTTGGATTCCGTATGACACCTGCTGAACAATATTGTTATCACAACTCCATTTAACAGCAATACGGTAACACGATCATCGTTATTGTGAATTGTCATTGTTCTTCAGATTCGCAATTTTGACATTTGCAATCACATGTCACACAAAACTTAAACTGAAATATCAAAAAAAAGAAATAAAGAAACAAAAAATACATATATTTTTTCTCAAAAATACACAGCGAAAAGCAAAAAAAAAAAAAAATATATAAATTGTGGAAGTTTGGCCGGAAAAAAAAAAAAAAAAATTGTGGTGAACTTATAATGGAAAACAACACCAAATTCCGAACATAACCTCAAGTTAAATCCGCAAAGAATTCCAGGAAAAAAAAACTCGCGCACAACATTGAGCTTATCCGAAGCTGGTCTGAACCTTTCCCATCATTTACGGCAGATTCACAGGTCGTCGGCAGTGATAATTTGCAACATTTTCTGTTATAAGTTGACACAATAACACCAACAACAGAGCCAAATGTTTTGTGGAGATATCGATGCAAGGTAACGCTGAGTTTAATCGCAGTTCTATTTCCCATCTACCAATGTTATTAAGCCATTGACTTCTTGACATCTTCGATTTCAAGCAACATTGATATTCGTCGCCGTCACGTTTCCAATTTGTTTCCACTAGCAACACTTGGGGATTGCCAGTCAGAATTACGTCAGTCAACCAGTGAAAACCCATTTTATTACACAAAAAGGAAGAAGATTCACACAACCATCGTCCTCGAAGTCTGTGGAAATTCCTCTCACCGACAGCAAAAAAGCGAGATCACTGCTCCCAAGGGTCTCAGTGTGAACAAAAAGACGATTTCTAACAATTGCAAAGCAAAAAGTTGATATCCACAAAACCACGTAAGTCGATATTCACAAATGTATATCCATGTACTCCACGAGCATAATCTGAATATGCATTCATATTCATAATCACCTTATGTTAAAAATCTTGTATCCGTTCTATAAAACAGTAATAATTAAATATAACAATTATCCACAGTCCGATTAGCGACCCCTTTCACAAATTTATAAATAATTCTCATTTAAATTTCTTATAAGCTAAAGTTCTTGAACATCATAAAGAAGGACACTCGCCAACTTTGTTAACATATTATTTTTTGTAAGAATAATCATTAGCACTACAATTATGTCGATTTGATTTTGGCACACATCGTTAATAAGAGTACGATTGGTTTCGGTTGATTCATATTCTCTGCACATACTGTTTATAACACATTTTTTTTCTCTCCCAACAATTCCTTCTGTACAAGGGAATTATTGTACAAGGAAAGCATATAAAACCATAACATAATTTATATTGCAAAATAACTTGGTGAAATAAAGAAACATATGAAGAGATCATATGAACTCCGTTAACATCATAATAACAAATTATTTAAGAGAGTTAAATGGTGAATACATGAGAGAACACTTCTATCAAACTTGGTGTCGTTCCACAATACAGATGTCCAAAACAGCCCAAAACCCTACTTTTCTCTTTTCGCCAGTCGTTTTGTAGTGAACTCACTCCCTATTAGTTTTGTTCCGTACACCATTGTTCCACAGCAAAATTAGGCAAGCAGACACAGCTGCGTGAGGCATTCTCTTTAAATTTGTTGTTGTTAAAACGAAAATAAACAGTAACCACGAGTTTTCCCAATTTTTGGAATGATGGTGTTTTTACAGTTGCTTAAATATCATTTATGTTTATAAATTTATTAAATTCCGCAGAATTCTCTGTGTTTTTAATTTCCCTTAAAATATTTTTAAGATAGATTTTGCCCATCATTGTTCTTCAAACACAATATATTCATAAAAAAGTAAAAAAACACACACGCACAAATAAAATATTTCTCTCTTTTACCTACATTTTCAATGAGTGAAGAAACGAAACGTTTCCAATGCATTTAAATGTCTCTCTATGTGCTTACAAAGAGTACAAATAGCGTTGGAGAATATATCTCTTTATTAACTACATTCTCATTTAGCGTGCTCTTTGTTTTTGCTGATTGTGGAAGAAACTATAGCAAAGTTGGAAAGCCATACTCACCAGCGTTGATGCGTTCTCTTAACATTAACAAAAGAAGAATCAACACTAATGGAAAATTTTCCGCAATTTTTTTTGATGAATTAATTTTTTGAGCGTCTTAGGATATTATTTATTATAAAAAAAAAATTAATTAAATATATTCTGGAGAATAATTCTTGTTTTTATTTTCCCTTCAACATATTTTAAGAGAAATTTTACCCACCATTGAACTATAGTGTTGTTACAAACGTTGTAAATTTGTAGGAATATTTACCTATGATTTGTTCTCTTTTTATGAAGAACGCATATCTCAATTCAAGAAGAATATATAAATTTGTTACTCAAATGAATTGTATGGGGTTTCTGTGAATGAATTTGATGATATAATATATGAAATACATCTATGAGTTCCAGATCTCAAGTTCTGCAACAAACAATTTCAAATTATAATCAGAATCTTTGGAACTGAACTCAACAACTTTAAATCTCTTCTTATTTACTGATATTATCTCTTCCCCCTGTGGATTTTGTCAATCAAGCAATTACATATTCCACTGATATAGTTGTACTTTGCTATCTGGGAAGATCATACGTATTGGTTTTAGTTTTGTTCACAATATATATCATACAAATACATATATTGAATTAGAACAATTATATTGCGATATTCCAGATATTTCGATATTCAAATAAATTCAGTGGAAATCTCTTTGCTAAAATGGAAAATGCACAAGGCGATTTCATTTTTGACTCCGATGATTTAATTATGTTTACATCTGGGTTAGAAAAGATTCCCACCACTGAACATACAGATTCTTCATTAGATGTTGTTCTGCAAGATCTAAGTGAAAGATGGGCAAATGTTCAAAAGTCGTATCGGAAAATTTTCACTTATGCCAAAGAAATCGATGAAAACTTTAAGGAATCAGCCCAAGAAAAATATTCCGCATGTACAAAAGCGTTTCACTTCTCTAAGGCTAAACTATTAGATTTGCAAAAAACACTTGTTGTTCCCCCAGAAAATATTTCTATGAGAAATACACCCGATCATCACAACAACTACGCTTCCATTAAGCTCCCACCCTGTGACACTGAAATATTTCAAGGCGGATATGAGGAATGGCCCTCATTTCGGGATATGTTCACAGCGGTATACATAAATCATGCCCAACTTACTTCTGTACAAAAGCTCTATTATTTACGTCTAAAAGTTAAAGGTCAGGCTGCTGGCATTGTTCACAAATACA
>NW_026875248.1:0-10031 GCF_032173495.1 Musca vetustissima
TGGTTTTTTTGCTGCAACACAAGCCGACAGTTACGTATTGCTCCAACAGTTTTTCAACCAGGTTGGATGGCAGTAAAACCGAACTTGAAGGTAAAGAAATTGAACTACGTCGGTACCGAACAAGAAGCCATTGCTGTCCGTGGTTCCTACTCCTTCGTTGCTGATGATGGCCAAACCTACACCGTCACCTATGTTGCCGATGAAAATGGTTTCCAACCCCAAGGTGCCCATTTGCCCGTCGCCCCTGAAGCCTAAGTTGTCATTGTTATTTATTTAGATAATAAAGAAATATTTTGTTTTAGACAAAAAAAATTGATTTGTTATTTTACTAAATATTGGACTTACATGCAGAGGGAGAAAATTAAGAAAATATATTTTGTATAGGAAATGTTTTCCAAAGACCAATCAAGCGTGAAGTTTTTAAAGATTGATAAAAGCGAGGACTTTTAAGAATATTTTTTCAGGAGCAAAATAAAATAAATTTTTTTTCGAAATTCACTCCAGGCCATTACCCTTTATAATTATAGGATTTATAAAGGAAAGTCTTAATAAATTTAATCTTACACCTTGAAGAATATTTTTCAGGAACCATTGTATGCGTGGTTAGCTTTGAAAAATATTTTTCAGTTTTAGTTAAAGCCTATTTTGTCAGGGATCACCAACCAGTTAGTCTAGAAACTTGAACGTATGGAAAATTAAGTGGGACCATAACATATTTAAAAACATCGACACAAATTGCACATTTTCGTGGAATTTTTTTTCGTCAGGAACCAGGAGTCCCATTTTACATTCAATTCGGTGGGAAATGCGCCTAAAACCCGGAATGCCACTTCAAAGGCACTTCGCTTGCGAAGTGTTGCAAAAAACGTTCAAATTAAGGGAAATTGGTTGGGACGTTTATATGAGGGTAGAACGGCATATACATTAGAACTTTTACGGGATGAGGATTATGTGGATTTATTTGACATATATGCACTTTTTGAAAATTTATTTCTTATACTCTAAGATTCCGGTAGAGGATAGGTCCTCTATGCATTTCGCCTCAAGGTGAAAGGAATAAAAGTTTTTATACTCTACACAACTATGTTGTCAAGGTATTATAGCTTTGTGCAGCCGCGAAATACTGGTCATAGACCCTCCTTTAAGTAATCCGATCATCATATCTCGACTGGCTGATCGATCTAGACATGTGTATCCGTCTGCCAGTCTGTGCATTATAATGTGTAAACACAATACAAGCCACATTTATGAACCAATCGTCACAATATGTTGTATGTAGTTTAGGTTCTGGCCAAAGAAGACACCAATTTTTTTGGTAATGATCGGTTAATATTTTAGGGTATGAAATGGACTAAAAACGTTATTTTTATATGTTTTCTGGTCGCTCAATTAGATGGCTGTATGGACTCGGATAGCGGAGTAATCCCTAAATATTAGAGGGGATTTGCGTATCTGATATTGTTAAGTATTCCCATTATCACACTAGGGTGGCATAAATATCGCACCGATCGTTATTCATGCCGTTCCGTCAGCTATATTTTTTTGGCGGTGAAAGAATGATATAAGGACAAAAAATAGACCGAAAATATTTTTTCCGCTTTTATATTCGCTTTGGAGGCCACAATTATAAACCAAACATCACAACACATTTTGGCCAATTAATTCGAAGGCCTGTTTTAATAATGATCGGCCAAAATTCAGCCGGTCAAATCAACCCAAGTAGTATTTTATATGCAAACTTAAAAAAATGTGCAAGCTAAGCCGGAATATAGATCCGAAAACAGTTAAATTTCCGTAGTAGTTGTGCAGGGTTTCAATACTCCGACAATATTGTTCCGCTCACTGGTTTAAATTTCTTTTAATGATTTCACACACACTCAAATATTTTTGATTTTAAAGGGATATCTTCCATAGTCCAGTTGGACTGCAATATCGTATCTGTAGGAAGAAATTTAAGTAAGACTTCGGCCTCTTTTGAATTTTTATACCTAAATGTTTTTTTAAATATATAGTATTCATTTAATCAATTATCTAAACGTTCAGCAAAGAACGCCTATTTCCCAGGCATAAAACTAACAGAAAGACGATAAATTGGCAACTGTTTTTGATGTCAATATGAAACCAAAGTAGTACTCATATTTTGCATTTAAACCACCACACTGTTTTGTTTTTCTTCACACCATCATCGTTCATATGCCCTTAACATTGACTAGACTAGCCTATTACGTTTGGCTAATTCTGGTTTTAAAACATGACGTAAATTGATACAATGATTTTATTCGTTCTACTCATACATTGGATTTACAAACTAGTTGACCCATGAAATACAAATTCATCTTCGAAAATATGCACAATATTTTGAAACACATCTGCAATTGATATAAATGTTAAACGCTACTCGTCGAATTGTATCACTCAGCTGTAGTAACTCAACAAACCGACACCATGAAATTCATCATTGTTTTCGCTGCTCTCTTCGCCTTGGCTTTGGCCGCCCCCGCTGATGTCCAAGTTGTCAGAAGCGA
This sequence comes from Musca vetustissima, assembly GCF_032173495.1. Classification (NCBI taxonomy): domain Eukaryota; kingdom Metazoa; phylum Arthropoda; class Insecta; order Diptera; family Muscidae; genus Musca; species Musca vetustissima. The sequence continues at coordinate 2,526 of NW_026875248.1, forward strand.
ATCTGATGTTGGTCCTGAATCTTTCAAATATGTGTAAGATGTAAAACAAACAAAAAAATAAGAATTACAAATCAATTTAATAACCCAATATGAATGGTATACTAACTAAAAATCATTTTTCCTTCCTTCCAACAGTTCCGAAACCAGTGATGGCAGCCAAGTTCAAGCTGAAGGTGTATTGAAAAATGTTGGTACTGAAGTCGAAGCCCTTGCTGTTAGTGGTTCCTACTCCTTCGTTGCTGATGATGGTCAAACCTATACCGTCACCTATGTTGCCGATGAAAATGGTTTCCAACCCCAAGGTGCCCATTTGCCCGTTGCCCCTGAAGCCTAAGTTGTCGTTGTTATTTAATCAGTTAATAAAAAATAAGTTTTTTACAAAAAAAAATCGATTGTTTTTTACTAAAAAAAACTATATTTTGTATAGGGAGTGGTTTCTAAGAACCAACCAAGCCCGAATTCTTTAAAAATTAATACATGTGTGGATTTTTCAGGATCAAAAAATGTTGTCTATTTTTTTAATATTTTTCGGTGACATCACATAATTGTATCAATTTAAAGAATATTTGTGAGAAACCACCACAGGAGTGGGTTGTTTTTAATATTTGTTTTTTTTTTTTCGGGGACAACCATAGGCGTGGATTGTTTAAAGAATATTTATAAGAATTCATTACAGGCGTGGATTTATTGAAGAATATTTTTAAGAATTCATTACAGGCGTGGATTTATTGAAGAATATTTAACAGGGGTCATTACCATCATGGACGTCAATTTTCTAAAAATATATTTCTCGGGGGCCACAACAAGCGTGGATTTTTCAAAAAAATTTATTTCCAGAACCACCACAGGCGCGTATATTCTAAATACATTTTTTTCAGGTAATTCCTTTTTTTAAGAATATTTTTCAGGGAACTGGAATAAATGAAATCACAAACTGGGATTATTTTATGGACATTTTGGCGGCTCTTTTGAAGCCACCAGAATTATAAAAAAATAACAAGTAAAGATGTCGTTCGGGGCCGAAATCTGGAGGCTACATCATGCTACTAATTTGCTTGTGCTCTGTAACGTAAATTAACCAATGAGCGGAGCAGTAGGGGAGACTGGGCACCTTCGGCACTTTTTTTTAGAGCTCTATATCTCAGTACTTATTCAACATATATAAAAACTTTATGGCTGATTACTGTCCTCTGACTCTTAATTATAAAAAATAGTACCAAAAAGATATAAAAAAATAGTATTAGTTAAAAAATTTTACAGTTTTGTAAAAAAAGTCAAATTTGCCGAATGTGCCCCAACCCGGGGTAGCTTCGGCATTTGATGGGGCACATTCGGCACCATAGTCATAGCCGGGTAATTGTCATCGCTATCAGACTGGTTGAAATTCTGATCCTCTAAAGGCTCTATTTGGTTTTAATAAGCCACACAATGTTTGAATTATATGGCTTTATTTTCTAGCGGCGGACGTTTATATCTCAAGGTCGCACACACCATCAGAAATAGGGGTTTTCTATCGCATTTTCGTCAATACAAGCACGTTTGATCTTAAATATGCAATTTCGAGCCATATTAAAGGATTAGTTTTAAAGACAAACTCAAAAACATTTTAAGGAAATAATATTGCACAATCTGTATATGGCCGAATGTGCCCCATTGTAAAATGCCGAATGTACCCCGAATGTACTTTTTATAGTTTTTTTCATTTTTTTTTTCGATCAGATTTCTAAAATATTATATTTTTAAACATTTTTGTAATAATACACATCGTAGTTAACCACTTTTTAATAATATTGTCTTAAAAATTTTAAAAGTTTTATACACGAAATACTTACGAAATGGGATTGAAATATTACAGAAACATCTATAAAAATACAAAAACCTGTGTATCTAAATAAGCTTATTAGCTAGAAATTTCAAACTTTGTGTCAGTTATTTATTTCGATATTCGATACCTATGTATCGAAACTAGTGATGTACGGTGAGAGCTTCATATCGAAAACGCGATTGCCGAAAGTGCCCCGATGCCGAAGGTGCCCCAGTCTCCCCTATATTCGGACTACCGCAGATCACTAACTTTCTGCGGAAATATATTCCGTATCTGGGAAATATTTGCAATCTCTTGAACGATTAGAGATCCACAGCTACTCCTTCCTTACCCTAGCATATTTTCGGAATATGTTTCCCGGGGTGAACATTTAGACCCACTGAATATTGACCGATCACTACGGCCATTCCAATCAGTTGGTCATATTCCCTTACTCATGAGATGTATTCTGATGTTCGGATTATTCTGTAGCATATAGAGCGACTAAAAAAATATACAAAAATTAAGTCCCCCAAACATCATATGACCTTAACCTGAACATCGTGTAGAATTTCAAATCGGTAATCACAAGATGTAGATCCGAGGATATACAACAATATAATAGGCATCAATTTATAAGACAACCACTCTTCTAGTAAATACTATCAACTTCTGGGATCAATATCCTTCAGGAGTAAATATACTCGACATAGAATAGATTTTTTGTAAATTTTCATAATGGGGACTTTTTATGAAGGCTATTTCAAAATATTGACCTATATTGATCATTCTCCGCATAAATGTTTAACAAACCCAAAAAAAACTTAAATGACAAAAAACTTGTACATACATGGAAAACGTTACCTTTTGGAACCTGGAATGCCACCTAACAGTCACATCACTTGGGAAGTATTGCTGAAATCCTTTAAGGTCAAGACATGGAGCTATATATAACCACCACATATATTTGTTTTTCTTCATAGCATCACCGCTCATATGTGCCGTTGCCATGCCCTTAACATAGACTAGATGACAAGTATTGCCTATTATGTTTGGCAAATTCTGGTTTTAAAAGATGACGCAATGATATGAAATATGAATTCCATATTCGATAATATGCAAAATATTAAGAATCACATCAAATTGGTATAAATGCTAAACCCCACTCGTCGAATTGTATCACTCAGCTGTAGTAACTCAACAAACCGACACCATGAAATTCATCATTGTCTTCGCTGCCCTCTTCGCCTTGGCTTTGGCCGCCCCCGCTGATGTTGAAATTGTCAGAAGCGAATCTGAAGTTGGTCCTGAATCTTTCAAATATGTGTAAGTACAAATTAAAAAAAAAAAAATAAACGAATAAGAATAAAAATTAAAAATCAATTAAACCAAAATACTCAATATAATGTTCGTATTTAACTAATTTGAATATTTCCTGCTTCCGACAGTTCCGAAACCAGTGATGGCAGCAAAACTGAAGCTGAAGGTAAATTGAACTACGTCGGTACCGAACAAGAAGCCATTGCTGTCCGTGGTTCCTACTCCTTCGTTGCTGATGATGGCCAAACCTACACCGTCACCTATGTTGCCGATGAAAACGGTTTCCAACCCCAAGGTGCCCATTTGCCCGTTGCCCCTGAAGCCTAAGTTGTCGTTGTTATTTATTTAGATAATAAAAAATTATTTTGTTTTTAACAAAAAAAAAAAATCAATTTCTTATTTTATAAATATTGGACTTACAACGTTCATGTGTGCCAGAGGAAGATAATTAAGAAAATATATTTTGTGTAGGAATTTTTTTCCAAGGACCAATTAAGCGTTAAGTTTTTAAAGTTGATAAAAGCGAGGACTTTGAAGAATATTTTTTCAGGACCACAATAGAAGAGAATTCTCCAGGCCATTACCCTTCATAATTATAGGATTTATAAAGGAAAATCTTAATAAATTTAACCTTACACCTTGAAGAATATTTTTCAAGAAACGTTCATGTGTGCCAGAGGAAGATAATTAAGAAAATATATTTTGTGTAGGAATTTTTTTCCAAGGACCAATTAAGCGTTAAGTTTTTAAAGTTGATAAAAGCGAGGACTTTGAAGAATATTTTTTCAGGACCACAATAGAAGAGAATTCTCCAGGCCATTACCCTTCATAATTATAGGATTTATAAAGGAAAATCTTAATAAATTTAACCTTACACCTTGAAGAATATTTTTCAAGAAACGTTCATGTGTGCCAGAGGAAGATAATTAAGAAAATATATTTTGTGTAGGAATTTTTTTCCAAGGACCAATTAAGCGTTAAGTTTTTAAAGTTGATAAAAGCGAGGACTTTGAAGAATATTTTTTCAGGACCACAATAGAAGAGAATTCTCCAGGCCATTACCCTTCATAATTATAGGATTTATAAAGGAAAATCTTAATAAATTTAACCTTACACCTTGAAGAATATTTTTCAAGAAACATTGTATGCGTGGTTAATTTTAAAGAATTTTTTTCAGTTTTTAAAGTCTATTTTATCAGGGATCACCAACCAACGTTGATTTGTTAATAAATATTTTAAGGAACAAATGAAACAAAAAACGGGGATTATTTTATGGACATTTTGGTGGTTCTATGAAGCCACCATTATAAAAAAAAAAGTAAATGTGTCGTTATGTTCGGGACCGTAACCTGGAAGCTGTTTGTGCTCTGTAAAAATTAAAAAAACTAATTTCGGAAACTCTGGTTGGAAAGTTAGGCTAGAAACTTCAACGTATGGAAAATTAAGTGGGACCATAACATATTTAAAAACATCGACACAAATTGCACATTTTCGTGGAAATTTTTTTCATCAGGAACCAGGAGTTCCAATTTACATTCAATTCTGTGGGAAATGCGCCTAAAACCCGGAATGCCACTTCAAAACGTTCAAATTAATGGAAATTGGTTGGAACGTTTATATGAGGATAGAACGGCATATACATTAGAACTTTTTACAGGATTAACCTACTTTATGAGGATTTATTTGACACATATGCAAAGGAATTGACAATTGAAACCCACTCGGTTAACAAAGTCCGTACTATAGGACAAGCCAACGTGCTATAGTGAACACTTTTTGAAAATGTATTTCTTATACCCTAAGATTCCGGAATGCCTATCCTCTAAGAATCCAAATTTGGTATGCACTTCGCTCAAGGTGGAAGGAATATGGGTATAGCTTTGTGCAGCCGCGAAATACAGGTCATAGGCCCAGTTTAAGTAAACAGATCATCATATCTCGACTGGCTGAGTCGATCTAGATACGTGTATCCGTCCGCCATTCTGTCCATTATAATGTGTAAACACGATACAAGCCACAGTTATGAACCAATCGTCACGAAATGTTGTGTGTAGGTTGGGTTCTGGCAAGGAGACCGCTATTGATTCGTTAATATTTAGGGGATGAAATGGACCAAAAGATGACACCCATTGGCTCATGGAACTATAGTGAACACTTTTTGAAAATGTATTTCTTATGTTCTAATATTCGGGTATACCCATTCTTTAAGAATCCAAATTTAATATGCACTTTAAATAACCATTCAGCCTATTTTGCAAGGATTTTAATAAATATATACGAAAGGTTTGTGTTTCCTTCAACGTATAGCAGTATTCATTTAACCAATTATCTCTCAGGCAAAAAATGCCTAATCCTCAGGCATACAACTAATAGAAAGACGATGAAATGACAACTGCTTGTGATGTCAATACGAAACCAGATTAGTATTTTGCATTTTAACCACCACATATATTTGTTTTTCTTCATATCGTCACCGCTCATATGTGCCGTTGCCATGCCCTTAACATAGACTAGACTACGAGTATTGCCTATTATGTTTGGCAAATTCTGGTTTTAAAAGATGACGCAAATTGATACAATGATATGAAATATGAATTCCATATTCGATAATATGCAAAATATTGAGAATCACATCAAATTGGTATAAATGCTAAACGCCACTCATCGAATTGTATCACTCAACCGTAGTAACTCAACAAACCGACACCATGAAATTCATCATTGTCTTCGCTGCCCTCTTCGCCTTGGCTTTGGCCGCCCCCGCTGATGTTGAAATTGTCAGAAGCGAATCTGAAGTTGGTCCTGAATCTTTCAAATATGTGTAAGTAGTTAATAAAGACATACAAATTTAAAAAAATTAAAAAATAAGAATAAAATTGAAAATTAATTAAACTAAAATACTTAATATAATGTTCGTATTTAACTAATTTGAATATTTTCTCCTTTTGACAGTTCCGAAACCAGTGATGGCAGCAAAACTGAAGCTGAAGGTAAATTGAACTACATCGGTACCGAACAAGAAGCCATTGCTGTCCGTGGTTCCTACTCCTTTGTTGCTGATGATGGCCAAACCTATACCGTCACCTATGTTGCCGATGAAAACGGTTTCCAACCCCAAGGTGCCCATTTGCCCGTTGCCCCTGAAGCCTAAGTTGTCGTTGTTATTTAATTAGTTAATAAAAAAATGTTTTGTTTTTAACAAAAAAAATGATGTGTTATTCTTCTAAAAATATATATTTTGTATATATATTTTGTATTTAAATACTATTTGTTTATACCATCACATGCTTATTTTTTTAAAGAATGTTTTCAAAATACCACCTCCGGCGTTTATTTGTTTTTCAAGGATCTCCAAAGGCGTGGATTGTTTATAGAATATTTTTAGAGTCCATAACGTGCGTGGATTTATTGGAGAATATTTTGCAGGGGCCATTACACTACAGACGTCAATTTTCTTAAAATATATTTCTCATCACAGACGAGGACCTCCAAGCGTGGACTTTTTAAAAATATTGTTTCAGAGACCATCACAGGCGTGCATTTTTAAGAATATTTTTTAGAGGCCAACACAAGCGTTGACTGTTTAAGGAATATTTTAATGGACAAATGAAATAACAGTCGGGGTATATATTATGAACATTTTGAAGCCACCAAGATTAAAAAAAAAAAAACAGTAAAGAAAGTAGTAAAGTATGACGGATCCGACTCTATGATACACTTCACCACTTTGGATATATTCAACAGATGAATGGTAACAGACGTCGCATTTTTAAAGGACCAGTATAATTAAATTGGATCCATAAACATGTCATTCTGCAACCTATACTAAATTTTTCATTTGGTCAGATATAGAAACTGTATCTAAAACTGAACCGATTTTCAGGAAACTTAACACACATCATTTTAGGCCTAATTCATTACGCTTTGCCAAATTTATTGCAAATCGAAAGATATATAGGGACTTTGGTGCACCATGTACATTAAATGGGACGAAAATATATATATGGGAGCTCTGAACCGATAGGGTTCGTCCTTGGGCCAAATAAGTGACCTATGCCAAATTTCATCCAAAACTGATCGTAAATGCGACTTGGATTTTGTTCACAAAAATACATGGACGGACAGACGCACAGACGGACGGACGGACAGACTCAGAAAGTGATTCTATGCATATTCTCAAAAGGAACCATGTGTCTATCTCGTTTCCTTTTGCCTGTTACAAACATATGCACAAAGACATAATACCCTGAACCACAGTGCGGTGAAGGGTATAACAAGTAAAGGAGTCGTTAAGTTCGGGACCGTTATCTGGTCTCTACTGGTAATTTGTTTGTGCTCTGAAAAATTAAAAACCAAATTACAAAACTCAGTTAGGAAAATTG
>NW_026875249.1:0-10219 GCF_032173495.1 Musca vetustissima
TCAAAGTAAGAAATTCTCAAATTTTGCCTTCAAAATGTGAAATTTACCTACATACTGAAAAAACTTTTTCTTGCATGTAATCAAAGAATCAATGATGTAATTCTTATTAGTACGTCTGCGTAATGCTATATGCGCTTTTAGTTTGGTTGTAACTCAACCCGTTTTCTCAAAATCAACTACCATGTCAAAGTAAGAAAATCTCAAGTTTTGCCTTCAAAATGTGAACTTTACCTACATACTGAAAAAACTTTTTGGTGCATGTAATCAAAGAATCAATGTTGTAATTCTTATTAGTACGTCTGCGTAATGCTATATGCGCTTTTAGTTTGGTTGTAACTCAACCCGTTTTCTCAAAATCAACTACCATGTCAAAGTAAGAAAATCTCAAATTTTGCCTTCAAAATGTGAAATTTACCTACATACTGAAAAAACTTTTTGGTGCATGTAATCAAAGAATCAATGTTGTAATTCTTATTAGTACGTCTGCGTAATGCTATATGCGCTTTTAGTTTGGTTGTAACTCAACCCGTTTTCTCAAAATCAACTACCATGTCAAAGTAAGAAAATCTCAAATTTTGCCTTCAAAATGTGAAATTTACCTACATACTGAAAAAACTTTTTGGTGCATGTAATCAAAGAATCAATGTTGTAATTCTTATTAGTACGTCTGCGTAATGCTATATGCGCTTTTAGTTTGGTTGTAACTCAACCCGTTTTCTCAAAATCAAACTTTGCCTTCAAAATGTGAAATTTACCTACATACTGAAAAAACTTTTTCTTGCATGTAATCAAAGAATCAATGATGTAATTCTTATTAGTACGTCTGCGTAATGCTATATGCGCTTTTAGTTTGGTTGTAACTCAACCCGTTTTCTCAAAATCAACTACCATGTCAAAGTAAGAAAATCTCAAGTTTTGCCTTCAAAATGTGAAATTTACCTACATACTGAAAAAACTTTTTGGTGCATGTAATCAAAGAATCAATGTTGTAATTCTTATTAGTACGTCTGCGTAATGCTATATGCGCTTTTAGTTTGGTTGTAACTCAACCCGTTTTCTCAAAATCAACTACCATGTCAAAGTAAGAAATTCTCAAATTTTGCCTTCAAAATGTGAAATTTACCTACATACTGAAAAAACTTTTTCTTGCATGTAATCAAAGAATCAATGATGTAATTCTTATTAGTACGTCTGCGTAATGCTATATGCGCTTTTAGTTTGGTTGTAACTCAACCCGTTTTCTCAAAATCAACTACCATGTCAAAGTAAGAAAATCTCAAGTTTTGCCTTCAAAATGTAAACTTTACCTCCATACTGAAAAATTTTTTTGGTGCATGTAATCAAAGAATCAATGTTGTAATTCTTATTAGTACGTCTGCGTAATGCTATATGCGCTTTTAGTTTGGTTGTAACTCAACCCGTTTTCTCAAAATCAACTACCATGTCAAAGTAAGAAATTCTCAAATTTTGCCTTCAAAATGTGAAATTTACCTACATACTGAAAAAACTTTTTCTTGCATGTAATCAAAGAATCAATGATGTAATTCTTATTAGTACGTCTGCGTAATGCTATATGCGCTTTTAGTTTGGTTGTAACTCAACCCGTTTTCTCAAAATCAACTACCATGTCAAAGTAAGAAAATCTCAAATTTTGCCTTCAAAATGTGAAATTTACCTACATACTGAAAAAACTTTTTGGTGCATGTAATCAAAGAATCAATGTTGTAATTCTTATTAGTACGTCTGCGTAATGCTATATGCGCTTTTAGTTTGGTTGTAACTCAACCCGTTTTCTCAAAATCAACTACCATGTCAAAGTAAGAAAACTCAAATTTTGCCTTCAAAATGTGAAATTTACCTACATACTGAAAAAACTTTTTCTTGCATGTAATCAAAGAATCAATGATGTAATTCTTATTAGTACGTCTGCGTAATGCTATATGCGCTTTTAGTTTGGTTGTAACTCAACCCGTTTTCTCAAAATCAACTACCATGTCAAAGTAAGAAAATCTCAAGTTTTGCCTTCAAAATGTGAAATTTACCTACATACTGAAAAAACTTTTTGGTGCATGTAATCAAAGAATCAATGTTGTAATTCTTATTAGTACGTCTGCGTAATGCTATATGCGCTTTTAGTTTGGTTGTAACTCAACCCGTTTTCTCAAAATCAACTACCATGTCAAAGTAAGAAAATCTCAAATTTTGCCTTCAAAATGTGAAATTTACCTACATACTGAAAAAACTTTTTGGTGCATGTAATCAAAGAATCAATGTTGTAATTCTTATTAGTACGTCTGCGTAATGCTATATGCGCTTTTAGTTTTGTTGTAACTCAACCCGTTTTCTCAAAATCAACTACCATGTCAAAGTAAGAAAATCTCAAATTTTGCCTTCAAAATGTGAAATTTACCTACATACTGAAAAAACTTTTTGGTGCATGTAATCAAAGAATCAATGTTGTAATTCTTATTAGTACGTCTGCGTAATGCTATATGCGCTTTTAGTTTGGTTGTAACTCAACCCGTTTTCTCAAAATCAACTACCATGTCAAAGTAAGAAAATCTCAAATTTTGCCTTCAAAATGTGAAATTTACCTACATACTGAAAAAACTTTTTCTTGCATGTAATCAAAGAATCAATGATGTAATTCTTATTAGTACGTCTGCGTAATGCTATATGCGCTTTTAGTTTGGTTGTAACTCAACCCGTTTTCTCAAAATCAACTACCATGTCAAAGTAAGAAAATCTCAAGTTTTGCCTTCAAAATGTGAAATTTACCTACATACTGAGAAAACTTTTAGTACGTCTGCGTAATGCTATATGCGCTTTTAGTTTGGTTGTAACTCAACCCGTTTTCTCAAAATCAACTACCATGTCAAAGTAAGAAATTCTCAAATTTTGCCTTCAAAATGTGAAATTTACCTACATACTGAAAAAACTTTTTAATTTCAAATTTTGCCTTCAAAATGTGAAATTTACCTACATACTGAAAAAACTTTTTGGTGCATGTAATCAAAGAATCAATGATGTAATTCTTATTAGTACGTCTGCGTAATGCTATATGCGCTTTTAGTTTGGTTGTAACTCAACCCGTTTTCTCAAAATCAACTACCATGTCAAAGTAAGAAAATCTCAAATTTTGCCTTCAAAATGTGAAATTTACCTACATACTGAAAAAACTTTTTGGTGCATGTAATCAAAGAATCAATGATGTAATTCTTATTAGTACGTCTGCGTAATGCTATATGCGCTTTTAGTTTGGTTGTAACTCAACCCGTTTTCTCAAAATCAACTACCATGTCAAAGTAAGAAAATCTCAAATTTTGCCTTCAAAATGTGAAATTTACCTACATACTGAAAAAACTTTTTGGTGCATGTAATCAAAGAATCAATGTTGTAATTCTTATTAGTACGTCTGCGTAATGCTATATGCGCTTTTTTTGGTTGTAACTCAACCCGTTTTCTCAAAATCAACTACCATGTCAAAGTAAGAAAATCTCAATTTTGCCTTCAAAATGTGAAATTTACCTACATACTGAAAAAACTTTTTGGTGCATGTAATCAAAGAATCAATGTTGTAATTCTTATTAGTACGTCTGCGTAATGCTATATGCGCTTTTAGTTTGGTTGTAACTCAACCCGTTTTCTCAAAATCAACTACCATGTCAAAGTAAGAAAATCTCAAATTTTGCCTTCAAAATGTGAAATTTACCTACATACTGAAAAAACTTTTTGGTGCATGTAATCAAAGAATCAATGTTGTAATTCTTATTAGTACGTCTGCGTAATGCTATATGCGCTTTTAGTTTGGTTGTAACTCAACCCGTTTTCTCAAAATCAACTACCATGTCAAAGTAAGAAAATCTCAAATTTTGCCTTCAAAATGTGAAATTTACCTACATACTGAAAAAACTTTTTGGTGCATGTAATCAAAGATCAATCAATGTTGTAATTCTTATTAGTACGTCTGCGTAATGCTATATGCGCTTTTAGTTTGGTTGTAACTCAACCCGTTTTCTCAAAATCAACTACCATGTCAAAGTAAGAAAATCTCAAATTTTGCCTTCAAAATGTGAAATTTACCTACATACTGAAAAAACTTTTTCTTGCATGTAATCAAAGAATCAATGATGTAATTCTTATTAGTACGTCTGCGTAATGCTATATGCGCTTTTAGTTTGGTTGTAACTCAACCCGTTTTCTCAAAATCAACTACCATGTCAAAGTAAGAAAATCTCAATTTTGCCTTCAAAATGTGAAATTTACCTACATACTGAAAAAACTTTTTGGTGCATGTAATCAAAGAATCAATGATGTAATTCTTATTAGTACGTCTGCGTAATGCTATATGCGCTTTTAGTTTGGTTGTAACTCAACCCGTTTTCTCAAAATCAACTACCATGTCAAAGTAAGAAATTCTCAAATTTTGCCTTCAAAATGTGAAATTTACCTACATACTGAAAAAACTTTTTGGTGCATGTAATCAAAGAATCAATGATGTAATTCTTATTAGTACGTCTGCGTAATGCTATATGCGCTTTTAGTTTGGTTGTAACTCAACCCGTTTTCTCAAAATCAACTACCATGTCAAAGTAAGAAAATCTCAAGTTTTGCCTTCAAAATGTGAACTTTACCTAAAATCTCAAATTTTGCCTTCAAAATGTGAAATTTACCTACATACTGAAAAAACTTTTTGGTGCATGTAATCAAAGAATCAATGTTGTAATTCTTATTAGTACGTCTGCGTAATGCTATATGCGCTTTTAGTTTGGTTGTAACTCAACCCGTTTTCTCAAAATCAACTACCATGTCAAAGTAAGAAAATCTCAAATTTTGCCTTCAAAATGTGAAATTTACCTACATACTGAAAAAACTTTTTGGTGCATGTAATCAAAGAATCAATGTTGTAATTCTTATTAGTACGTCTGCGTAATGCTATATGCGCTTTTAGTTTGGTTGTAACTCAACCCGTTTTCTCAAAATCAACTACCATGTCAAAGTAAGAAAATCTCAAATTTTGCCTTCAAAATGTGAAATTTACCTACATACTGAAAAAACTTTTTGGTGCATGTAATCAAAGAATCAATGTTGTAATTCTTATTAGTACGTCTGCGTAATGCTATATGCGCTTTTAGTTTGGTTGTAACTCAACCCGTTTTCTCAAAATCAACTACCATGTCAAAGTAAGAAAATCTCAAATTTTGCCTTCAAAATGTGAAATTTACCTACATACTGAAAAAACTTTTTCTTGCATGTAATCAAAGAATCAATGATGTAATTCTTATTAGTACGTCTGCGTAATGCTATATGCGCTTTTAGTTTGGTTGTAACTCAACCCGTTTTCTCAAAATCAACTACCATGTCAAAGTAAGAAAATCTCAAATTTTGCCTTCAAAATGTGAAATTTACCTACATACTGAAAAAACTTTTTGGTGCATGTAATCAAAGAATCAATGTTGTAATTCTTATTAGTACGTCTGCGTAATGCTATATGCGCTTTTAGTTTGGTTGTAACTCAACCCGTTTTCTCAAAATCAACTACCATGTCAAAGTAAGAAAATCTCAAATTTTGCCTTCAAAATGTGAAATTTACCTACATACTGAAAAAACTTTTTGGTGCATGTAATCAAAGAATCAATGATGTAATTCTTATTAGTACGTCTGCGTAATGCTATATGCGCTTTTAGTTTGGTTGTAACTCAACCCGTTTTCTCAAAATCAACTACCATGTCAAAGTAAGAAAATCTCAAATTTTGCCTTCAAAATGTGAAATTTACCTACATACTGAAAAAACTTTTTGGTGCATGTAATCAAAGAATCAATGTTGTAATTCTTATTAGTACGTCTGCGTAATGCTATATGCGCTTTTAGTTTGGTTGTAACTCAACCCGTTTTCTCAAAATCAACTACCATGTCAAAGTAAGAAAATCTCAAATTTTGCCTTCAAAATGTGAAATTTACCTACATACTGAAAAAACTTTTTGGTGCATGTAATCAAAGAATCAATGATGTAATTCTTATTAGTACGTCTGCGTAATGCTATATGCGCTTTTAGTTTGGTTGTAACTCAACCCGTTTTCTCAAAATCAACTACCATGTCAAAGTAAGAAAATCTCAAATTTTGCCTTCAAAATGTGAAATTTACCTACATACTGAAAAAACTTTTTGGTGCATGTAATCAAAGAATCAATGTTGTAATTCTTATTAGTACGTCTGCGTAATGCTATATGCGCTTTTAGTTTGGTTGTAACTCAACCCGTTTTCTCAAAATCAACTACCATGTCAAAGTAAGAAATTCTCAAATTTTGCCTTCAAAATGTGAAATTTACCTACATACTGAAAAAACTTTTTCTTGCATGTAATCAAAGAATCAATGATGTAATTCTTATTAGTACGTCTGCGTAATGCTATATGCGCTTTTAGTTTGGTTGTAACTCAACCCGTTTTCTCAAAATCAACTACCATGTCAAAGTAAGAAAATCTCAAATTTTGCCTTCAAAATGTGAAATTTACCTACATACTGAAAAAACTTTTTGGTGCATGTAATCAAAGAATCAATGTTGTAATTCTTATTAGTACGTCTGCGTAATGCTATATGCGCTTTTAGTTTGGTTGTAACTCAACCCGTTTTCTCAAAATCAACTACCATGTCAAAGTAAGAAAATCTCAAATTTTGCCTTCAAAATGTGAAATTTACCTACATACTGAAAAAACTTTTTGGTGCATGTAATCAAAGAATCAATGATGTAATTCTTATTAGTACGTCTGCGTAATGCTATATGCGCTTTTAGTTTGGTTGTAACTCAACCCGTTTTCTCAAAATCAACTACCATGTCAAAGTAAGAAAATCTCAAATTTTGCCTTCAAAATGTGAAATTTACCTACATACTGAAAAAACTTTTTGGTGCATGTAATCAAAGAATCAATGTTGTAATTCTTATTAGTACGTCTGCGTAATGCTATATGCGCTTTTAGTTTGGTTGTAACTCAACCCGTTTTCTCAAAATCAACTACCATGTCAAAGTAAGAAAATCTCAAATTTTGCCTTCAAAATGTGAAATTTACCTACATACTGAAAAAACTTTTTGGTGCATGTAATCAAAGAATGCTTTATGCGCTTTTAGTTTGGTTGTAACTCAACCCGTTTTCTCAAAATCAACTACCATGTCAAAGTAAGAAAATCTCAAATTTTGCCTTCAAAATGTGAAATTTACCTACATACTGAAAAAACTTTTTGGTGCATGTAATCAAAGAATCAATGTTGTAATTCTTATTAGTACGTCTGCGTAATGCTATATGCGCTTTTAGTTTGGTTGTAACTCAACCCGTTTTCTCAAAATCAACTACCATGTCAAAGTAAGAAAATCTCAAATTTTGCCTTCAAAATGTGAAATTTACCTACATACTGAAAAAACTTTTTGGTGCATGTAATCAAAGAATCAATGTTGTAATTCTTATTAGTACGTCTGCGTAATGCTATATGCGCTTTTAGTTTGGTTGTAACTCAACCCGTTTTCTCAAAATCAACTACCATGTCAAAGTAAGAAAATCTCAAATTTTGCCTTCAAAATGTGAAATTTACCTACATATTGAAAAAACTTTTTCTTGCATGTAATCAAAGAATCAATGATGTAATTCTTATTAGTACGTCTGCGTAATGCTATATGCGCTTTTAGTTTGGTTGTAACTCAACCCGTTTTCTCAAAATCAACTACCATGTCAAAGTAAGAAAATCTCAAATTTTGCCTTCAAAATGTGAAATTTACCTACATACTGAAAAAACTTTTTGGTGCATGTAATCAAAGAATCAATGTTGTAATTCTTATTAGTACGTCTGCGTAATGCTATATGCGCTTTTAGTTTGGTTGTAACTCAACCCGTTTTCTCAAAATCAACTACCATGTCAAAGTAAGAAATTCTCAAATTTTGCCTTCAAAATGTGAAATTTACCTACATACTGAAAAAACTTTTTCTTGCATGTAATCAAAGAATCAATGATGTAATTCTTATTAGTACGTCTGCGTAATGCTATATGCGCTTTTAGTTTGGTTGTAACTCAACCCGTTTTCTCAAAATCAACTACCATGTCAAAGTAAGAAAATCTCAAATTTTGCCTTCAAAATGTGAAATTTACCTACATACTGAAAAAACTTTTTGGTGCATGTAATCAAAGAATCAATGTTGTAATTCTTATTAGTACGTCTGCGTAATGCTATATGCGCTTTTAGTTTGGTTGTAACTCAACCCGTTTTCTCAAAATCAACTACCATGTCAAAGTAAGAAAATCTCAAATTTTGCCTTCAAAATGTGAAATTTACCTACATACTGAAAAAACTTTTTCTTGCATGTAATCAAAGAATCAATGATGTAATTCTTATTAGTACGTCTGCGTAATGCTATATGCGCTTTTTGGTTTGGTTGTAACTCAACCCGTTTTCTCAAAATCAACTACCATGTCAAAGTAAGAAAATCTCAAATTTTGCCTTCAAAATGTGAAATTTACCTACATACTGAAAAAACTTTTTGGTGCATGTAATCAAAGAATCAATGTTGTAATTCTTATTAGTACGTCTGCGTAATGCTATATGCGCTTTTAGTTTGGTTGTAACTCAACCCGTTTTCTCAAAATCAACTACCATGTCAAAGTAAGAAAATCTCAAATTTTGCCTTCAAAATGTGAAATTTACCTACATACTGAAAAAACTTTTTGGTGCATGTAATCAAAGAATCAATGATGTAATTCTTATTAGTACGTCTGCGTAATGCTATATGCGCTTTTAGTTTGGTTGTAACTCAACCCGTTTTCTCAAAATCAACTACCATGTCAAAGTAAGAAATTCTCAAATTTTGCCTTCAAAATGTGAAATTTACCTACATACTGAAAAAACTTTTTCTTGCATGTAATCAAAGAATCAATGATGTAATTCTTATTAGTACGTCTGCGTAATGCTATATGCGCTTTTAGTTTGGTTGTAACTCAACCCGTTTTCTCAAAATCAACTACCATGTCAAAGTAAGAAAATCTCAAGTTTTGCCTTAAAAAAACTTTTTGGTGCATGTAATCAAAGAATCAATGTTGTAATTCTTATTAGTACGTCTGCGTAATGCTATATGCGCTTTTAGTTTGGTTGTAACTCAACCCGTTTTCTCAAAATCAACTACCATGTCAAAGTAAGAAAATCTCAAATTTTGCCTTCAAAATGTGAAATTTACCTACATACTGAAAAAACTTTTTGGTGCATGTAATCAAAGAATCAATGTTGTAATTCTTATTAGTACGTCTGCGTAATGCTATATGCGCTTTTAGTTTGGTTGTAACTCAACCCGTTTTCTCAAAATCAACTACCATGTCAAAGTAAGAAAATCTCAAATTTTGCCTTCAAAATGTGAAATTTACCTACATACTGAAAAAAAACTTTTTGGTGCATGTAATCAAAGAATCAATGTTGTAATTCTTATTAGTACGTCTGCGTAATGCTATATGCGCTTTTAGTTTGGTTGTAACTCAACCCGTTTTCTCAAAATCAACTACCATGTCAAAGTTCAAAGTAAGAAATTCTCAAATTTTGCCTTCAAAATGTGAAATTTACCTACATACTGAAAAAACTTTTTCTTGCATGTAATCAAAGAATCAATGATGTAATTCTTATTAGTACGTCTGCGTAATGCTATATGCGCTTTTAGTTTGGTTGTAACTCAACCCGTTTTCTCAAAATCAACTACCATGTCAAAGTAAGAAAATCTCAAGTTTTGCCTTCAAAATGTGAAATTTACCTACATACTGAAAAAACTTTTTGGTGCATGTAATCAAAGAATCAATGTTGTAATTCTTATTAGTACGTCTGCGTAATGCTATATGCGCTTTTAGTTTGGTTGTAACTCAACCCGTTTTCTCAAAATCAACTACCATGTCAAAGTAAGAAAATCTCAAATTTTGCCTTCAAAATGTGAAATTTACCTACATACTGAAAAAAACTTTTTGGTGCATGTAATCAAAGAATCAATGTTGTAATTCTTATTAGTACGTCTGCGTAATGCTATATGCGCTTTTAGTTTGGTTGTAACTCAACCCGTTTTCTCAAAATCAACTACCATGTCAAAGTAAGAAAATCTCAAGTTTTGCCTTCAAAATTTGCTTCAAATTGTGAAATTTACTTACGTACTGAAAAAACTTTTTGGTGCATGTAATCAATCAATGATGTAATCAATGTTGTAATTC
>NW_026875250.1:0-10197 GCF_032173495.1 Musca vetustissima
TGTGAAACGACCTAAATCTATTCATACATAACATCCATTGGTCAATGTTTGTACTTCTAGAAAACTCAACTATGTAATTCTATGCTCAATTTTGTACGTTGTGCAAAATTTGATGTCAATCTGAATAACATGAGGAGTTTGATGCCCAACTTACTTAAAATCGGGCGTAAATATATATGTAAGCTATATCCAAATATGAAGCGATTTCAACGAAACTTGTCACAGGTTAGGTTATACTAATTTCAGTACGTTTTGTTTTGGTGCATCAATTACTTAGAATCAGTCTATAATAAAGGGAGCTATAAATAAATCTCAACCGATTTTCACGAAACTTGGCACACATCATTCTGGACACATTTCATTCTGGACGAAAATATATATGGGAGCTATCTTAAAAATTTTCGAAACTTGGTACGAAATTCTGGACTAAATTTACATTAAATCGGACGAAAATATATATGGGATCTATCTCTAAACCTTGACCAATTTTCACGAAACTTGACCGGCATCACTCAATGCTCAATTCGGTACGTTATGCCAAATTTCGTGCAAATCAAGGGATATATAGGGACTTTGGCGCACCATTTACAAGAAATCGGACGAAACTATATATGGGAGCTATATCTAAATCAGGGACCGATTTTCTCATAAAATGGCAGACATCACTCTAGGCTCAATTCAGTACGTTATGCCATATTTTGTTCAAATCGAAGGATAAATAGGGACTTTGGTGCACCATTTACATGAAATCACACGAAACTATATATGAGAGCTATATCTAAATCTGGCCCGATTTTCACGAAGCTAGGCAGACATCACTCTAAGCTCAATTCAGTACGTTATGCCAAATTTCATGCAAATCGAAAGATATATAGGGACTTTGGTGCACCATTTACATGAAATTGGATGAAACTATATATGGGAGCTATATCTAAATCTGGATCGATTTTCTCGAAACTTGGCTTGGAAACTTGTGCCAAATTTCGTGCAAATCGAAGTATATAAAGGGAATCTGGTGCACCTATTACATGAAATCGGGCGAAACTATATATGGGAGCTATATCCAAATTTGGACCGATTTTCTTAAAATTCGGCAGACATCACTCTATGCTCAATTCAGTACGTTATGCCAAATTTCGTGCAAATCGAATGATATATAGGGACTTTGGTGCACCATTTTCATTAAATCGGACGAAAATATATATGGGAGCTATCTCTAAACCTTGACCGATTTTCACTAAACTTGACCGACATCACTGTAAGCTCAATTCGGTATGTTATGGGAAATTTCGTGCAAATCGAAGGAAAAATAGGGACTTTGGTGCACAATTTACCTTAAATCGGGCGAAAATATATATGGGAGTAATATCTAAATCTGAACCGATTTTTCCGAGTTTCAGTAGGGCTCGTCCTTGGTCCAAACAAATGAGCTGTACCAAATTTCATCCAAATCCGATTATAAATGCGACCTGTACTTTGTTTACAATTTAACACCAACAGACGGACAGACGGACGGACATGCATAAATCGACTCAGAAAGTGATTCTATGCATATTCTCAAAAGGAACTATGGGTCTATCTCGTTTCCTTTTGCCTGTTACAAACATATGCACAAAGACATAATACCACAGTGTGGTGAAGGGTATAAACATAATTTAATGGTATTTTGCGAAAACCGATATTACTTAAAGTGGTTTTCGTCAAATTTTAAAATTTCTATTTGATAAAAAGAAACTCAAACGGAAAATATGGGGTTTAGCTGGTCATTTAGAATTTGTGGAAAAACCTACTCGACATCAAATAGACACGTTCGGGTAACATTTTTAATTAAAAAGCCTAAGCATTGGACAAAAAGAGGACACACACACGTAAAATATAAAAGGTAACAAAATCACACACACAGTGAAAAAAAACATTTGTATATTCTGAACAGTGTCAAAAATTACTTGGAAACATGCATCTTGTAAAAGAACACTCGCACTCACACTCACATTTATATTTGCTCAAAGGGGCATATAATCCAGACATTCGTTTGTATGAATAGTCAGTCGGTTGTGGCGACGGACGGACATTGGAAAACTTGCGTGCCTTACGGCAACATTCAACTGTATAATTTTCACATATGTGGTGGAACCACTACTCCGCACTGGTAAACTGATGGATGGATGGACGATTGACAAACGGACGTGTGTACCATGTTGGCCAAAAACATGAAAATACAAACAACCTGGAAAGTTTTTTTTGTGACCAGTTTGCTTGTAAATATTAAATAAGTAATAACAAGTACATGTCGGTTCCACGAAATAATAAAAACAGAAAACTGCAATGTGGGAATGAAACCAATGTCAGGTCGGACCGAATATGAGGTACTGTGTGATATTGAAGATACACATAATTCATTTGGAATAATTGTCATGTTGACGTGTTAATTTTATCACACCGGTCGTTAGCGAAATTTTGATATACAAGTCGAATAAATTAAATATGACATATTTTACTTGTTTATATATAACAAGAAGACAAATCGTAAGATCGATAGATCCAAACTTTGAATTCAGCAAAAATTATAAATACGCTTATATTATAGAAGCAAAGCAAAACATATCTTTAACGGGGAAACTAATTGTCAAACTGTTTTGCTTTTGTTTTTGCAAAATAGTGAGGCTGAATCCTAGTTTTTATTTAAAAAAAAACAGTAAGCAAAGTTCAGAAGTCGGACGGGGTCAACTATATGATGTCATTCACCACTTTGGGAGATGTTTAGATAGAATAGACATAACATCTTTGGAGGACCATTGAAATTAAATCACATTAAATTAACTGCGTGAAGTAAATAGATATTTGAACTAAATTAAAACATCCCATACACATACCAACTTGTAGTAACTCCAATACAGTATGCAAAATTTTGTCTCAATTCGAAAACAGTGAGTTTATGGCGCTACATTTACATAAAATCGGACGAAACTATATATGGGAGCCAGGGACGTACGCAGGGGGGCCCGGCACGCCCTTCCCCCCCAAAATAATTTTTTTTTACAGTAAATTTATGTTTGTAACAGCGATTTTTATCATTTTAGCTCCCATATATATTTTCGTCCGATTTAAGGTAATTGGAGCACCAAATTCCCTATATATCTTTCGTTTTGCACAAACTGAATTGAGTTAATAATAATGCGTGCTAAGTTTAGTGAAAATTGGTTCAGATTTAGATATGGGACTCAATACATTTTCGTCCAACTTAATGTAAATGGTTCACCAAAGTCCCTATATATTTTTCGACTTGCACAAAATTTGGCATAGTATCCTGAATTCTGTTTAGAATGATGTGTATTTAGTTTTGTAAAAATCGGTTCAGATTTAAGTATAGCTCCCATATATATATATATTCTTCCTATTTTATGAAATTTGTGCACTAAAGACCCAAAGTTTGTCGGATTGGCGCACAATTTTCTACAATATACTCAACTTAATATAAAATAATATCTTGCAAGTGTCATTGAAATCTGTTCAGATTTAGATAAAGCTCCCACATATATATTTCCGTTTGATTTTAAGTAAGTTGTGCACAAAACACCTAAGGTTTGTCCGATTGACACGACATTGTTCACAATGAATCAAATTTAGACTAGAATGACGTTATTCCGTGAAAGTGGTGAAGGACCCGAAATAAAGTCCTGTGTACGCTGGTAATGACCTCATATTTATTGGGATCTATAATTAATATAATTTATTTTGCACAAAACAAATCTAACGATAAATCTAACATACTCCATACCATAGCTCCATATCATAAAATAAAATTATGTAGAGGCTACACTTAAACTTGAGCCAATATATCCTGTCTTCAATAGGAAATAGTTACAGTGGTATATGTGCAAAACTTCAAATCTACTATCATATCTAATGGGATCTCTTTTGCGATTTTCGGGCATGGTTAATTCGTCATGGAATTCAATGTGGATCAAACATATACATACTTCATGAGGTCTCAATTGGAACGAAAATAATCAATTATTTATTAAATATATGTCGCTGATCATAATATAATGTTTACACCCTTCACCACACTGTGGTACAGGGTATTATGTCTTTGTGCATATGTTTGTAACAGGCAAAAGGAAACGAGATAGACATATGGTTCCTTTTGACAATATGCATAGAGTCAGTTTCTGAGTCGATTTATGCATGTCCGTCCTTCCGTCCGTCTGTAGATGTTAAATTGTAAACAATGTACAGGTCGCATTTATGATCCGATGTGAATGAAATTTGGCACAAGTCACTTATTTGGCCCAAGGACGAACCCTATTGAAATTGGGAAAAATCGGTTCAGATTTAGATATAGCTCCCATATATACATTCGTCCGATTTAAGGTAAATGGGGCACCAAGTCCCTCTATATCTTTCGATTGGCACGAAATTTGGCACAGAGTTCTGAATTACGTCTAGAATGATGTGTGCTAAGTTTCGAGAAAATCGGTTCAGATTTAGATATAGCTCCCATATATAGTTTCGTCCGATTTTATGTAAATAATGCATCAAAGTCCCTATATATCATTCGATTTGCACGAAATTTGGCATAGAGTACTGAATTAGGTCCAGTATGATGTGTGCCAAGTTTCATGAAAATCGGTCGAGATTTAGATATAGCTCCAATATATATTTTCGTCCGATTTAATGTAAATCGGTATCCAAGGTCCCTAAATATCCTTGGATTTGCACGAATTTTGGCATAGGATACTGAATTGGGTCCAAATGAAGTGTGCTACGTTTCGTGAAAATCAGTCCAGATTTATCTATAGCTCCCATATATAGTTTCGTCCGATATAAAGTAAATGGGGTACCAAATCATTCGATTTGCACGAAATTTAGCATAGAGTAATGAATTATTTACAGAATGATGTGTGCTAAGTTTCGAGGAAAACGGTCCAGATTTAGATATATCTCCCATATATAGTTTCGTCCGATTTTATGTAAATAGTGCACCAAAGTCCCTATATATCATTCGATTTGCACGAAATTTGGCATAGGATACTGAATTGAGTCTAGAATGACGTGTGTCACGTTTCGAGAAAATCGGGCCAGATTTAGATATAGCTCCCATATATATTTTCGTCCGACTTTATGTAAATGGTGCACCAAAGTCCCTATATATCATTCAATTTGCACGAAATTTGTCATAGAGTAATGAATCAGCTCCAGAATGATGTGTGCTAAGTTTCGTGAAAATCGGTTCAGATTTAGATATAGCTCCAATATATATTTTAGTCCAATTTTATGTACATTGTGTACTAAAGAACCAAAGATTGGCCGACCCGCACATAATTTTGTACAATGTACTATAACTTTTCGTGTGTCAAGTTTTCTTGAAATTGGTGCAGATTTGCATATAGCTCCTATGTATACTTTCGTCCGATTTTAAGTTAATGGTGTACTAAAGACCCGTAGCTAGGCAGATTGGCAAAACGTACTGAAATTAATATCAATTAATCTCGGCCAAGTTTCCTTGAAATCGGTTCAGATTTAGATATAGGATAGCTTCCATATATAATTTCGATTTATTCATGTTGATTGTAAACCAAATAATCAATGGGTGCTTGATTGATATTACATTTTAAACAGTGAAGCATACCAAAAAGCGTGCGTAAAATTTGCTTAAAGTCTATTTACAATATATGGAATAGATTACAGAATGGCATGTGTAAGGATTGATGTTAGTTGGTTTACTTATTGTTACATATATATAAAGATCGTATTTCATGTCAATGTTCCTTCGAAAAGACAACATCTGTAAAGATACATACGTAGAATATCCCCAAAGTGTTGAAGGGTAAAATATAGTCGGCCAGCCCGACTTTACTGCTTTCCTTACTGGTATTCATTCTGAATATGATTCATTGTCCATGATACATACCTAGCGAAAAATCTACCATATCCATGCCACAGCTCTTGCTATTAAAAAAAATAAACAAACCCGGACAACGACAACCAGCCAACCAACATAAAAGTACTGACGAGAATTGATGATAAATAAAGGAGGATGTTCATCCTGATGCCTTTTTTCCTTGTTGATGAATAAATGGGGAGCGGATGTTTCATATGTTATGTCACAACGAATCTGTCTGAGACTACTCACATAATAGCTTAAGATGAAAGGAAGTGGAACTGGAACTTTGGTTGGTTGAATGGATGGATTGGTTAGCTTAATGCAACCGTGTGGTACACAACAGCAGGTACAGAAAAAGTGTAACTCCATTTGTTATTAAAATTCAATGGTGCACATAAATCACAGAGATTCTGTACACATTGTGAATAAATTACGGTGTATTGTAAGTTTATAAAAGTAAACAGGATGTTGTTTGTGAGTGTGCAGATACAATAATATACTCGTATGTATGTATGCATCGGAAAGAGAATAACATAAATTGGAACACAGTGGGAGTTATTTGAAAGCAATTCTTTTTATAAGGAGCTGCAATTTTTATAAATTGTCCTCATCCGTTTTAATAAGAATGAAGTCAGTTCTGCAACCAGGACAATAAAAAGGAGAGCCAGAACAAGAATTTTAAATAAATAATTGATTAAATGTTTAACAATTGAATAAACATTTGCTATGAAGGCTTCAAAGTCATCTGCCTGAATTGAGAATTTAAGACTTCATATCTTTCTATTTTTTCAAGAAATGAAATTCGCCCACTGTGATGTACACTAGTGAAGGGATTGGTCACAAACAACAACAATTCCTATTACAAAAAAGTCGAGGATCCATAACATCCAGGTACGTGAGCTGTTTTTCCGTTGTACAACGATGGTGCAACGAAGAACATTAAACGGAATTGTTGAGTAGCCTCACTAGTAATTCCAGGTCTCCATCTATCCTAAGCAAATCGTCATGTCAGAAGAAAAAAGAACTGTTAATAATGTTGATATTGGTAGGAATGTGTGACAATTTGTGTTTTACAAAACTCATGCAAAGATGTCATCACAACGCAGACGAATGTGGAAAAAAGACCAGTGAATGAATAAATCTCAATATTGGATTTTATTGATATGCCCGACCCGGCATGTCACAAATTTCAAGACTCTTAAAAAAAAATGTTCTACTGAGCTAATTAATCAGTTTGTTTACTTGTCATGAGTCGGTATAGTGGACATGAATGAATTCATATTAAACCTGAAAACGGACTTAATCAACATTGGTGCAAACATGGAAAGGGGAATGTAATAATAGCTGATAATGTTAAAATATATATTTGGGATTTTTGTTCACTAAACGTCGCTAGGTCTGTTATAAAAATAGTTTTTATCTTCCACAAGCAACTTTTGACCTTAGGGTATTCAATAAGAAAATATCCTACTCTTTTATAAGAATATCTTCTGGTCTTTTATTAGAAGCATTTTGGTCTACTATTACAGGAACATTAGCCCTTCGGTAAGAATAACTGCTGGCCTCGTACAAAATGTCTTCTGATATCATATATGAAAACCTTCTTGTCTGAAATAAGAAGGTATTTCTTAATTTTTGTAACAAGACCTTGCAGAATAACATTTGGGTATTCTATATGAAATATATTCGGTTTCCTATAAGAAGTATATAAGAAGTTTGTTTCTCTTTGAAAGGACGTTTTCCCTCTTCTATAAAAAAATTCTTCTAGAATTCTATAAGATAACCTTCTGGTATTTCATGATACTATCTTCTGTTTTCCAAAAAGAGGATTTCCTGAACTAATAGGGATCTATAAAAGAAACTCATTCGGTTCCCCATAAAACGTATATTTGGATAACTATAAAGGTATCCTTTTTTCTATAGGTCTTCTATTACAAGTCATTCCGATCTCCTACACGCTCTTTGGTACCGCGACATTTTCCTATTTCGATATTAAGTGGTTAAAAATTTGGCAGGACGAAGAACATCTTCTTTGAAAGTATCCATATAGGTCTATATTTTCACATTAACTCCAACTTATGTTTCTATTTAGTTTTGATGGTCCTAGATGCATTTCCAACCAAAGTGCCTGTAATTTGAAATTTCTTGTCTGTGTGTTTAAAACTTCTTCACATTTTAAATATAAGTCCATTTGTATTTCAGCATTTCAGGGTGTGTAAAAAACGACTTCGCAGAAAATTGTAATTATAGGTTCATGTTATGATAAGAGACCCCATTTAAAGCTAAATATAGATCCATGTTATGCCAGTGACATTTTCTGTGTACTGAAAATCTTCTCAATTTTCCAGCCTTAGTATCGTTTTCTTCATGATAAATAAACCTGCTAGCAGACAATCTCAACCGATGGCTGTGGTTATAAGGATTTTCGCCCAATTTAATGTAAATCGTGCATCTTTCGATTTGCACGAAATTTGGCATAGCGTCCAAAAGATGGCTTGGAGGTCTTCGTACTCGGCTTGATCTTCTTAGCGGTGTAGACGATTGCGAAGCATGACATAATGAGGCATCTGGTTCGTTATTAGTATTTGTGACCTGATGTTCAATTCGGATTTCGTCGAAATTGCGTTTTGGCTTTGGTGGTAACTCGGCGAACGTAACCGTCTTCTTTTCCTCTTCAACACCAGATTTATAAAGTTGATTAATATGACGTTTCAGCTCGTAGCCATTGTCTACCTTAATTTTGTAATGCAGTTTACCAAATTTTGCCTTTACGGTTCCAAATTTCCAAATATACTTATTTTTCTCGTACCAGCGCACCTGTACCCTCTCTCCTAGACTTAATTGACGTACCTTTCCAGGAGGTGAATCACCTGTTGATTTTTTCCGTGGACGAATAGCATCAAGTTGGATTCGTAGATCTCGACCCAGATAAAGTTGAGATGGGCATTTACCCTCGGCCAGAGGCGTTGCCCTATACCGAAAAACAATTTGTTGGACTTTCTCAAATATGGTTGACTCGTCATCTTCCATCGCTTTTAATTTGTATTTCAATGTTTGCACTTATCTCTCTGCAAGTCCATTCGTAGCAGGATGGCCTGGAGCTATAAATTTTTGATTGATGCCGTTTTGAAGACAATACTCACGAAAACTTTTGCTTTGAAATATTGATGCATTGTCTGACACAAGAATGTGTGGAAGACCATGTGTAGCAAAAATGTTTTGAAGCAACGTGATGGTCGTTTCTGTTGTTGGCGCTTCTCTGATGACCCTTACTTCTGGCCATTTGGACTTTGCATCCACCAATGCAAAAAGGAAATAGTTTTGGAAAGGCCCTGCATAGTCAATATGCACTCGTTGGAAGTTTTCACTTGGCTCTTCCCATTGGTGTGTGACGACTTTTGTAGGGCTTTTCTTGACATTGACACAATTTCGACAAGATCGTACTAATTTTTCGATATCTGCGTCGATGCCTTTCCAAAAACAAAATTTCCTCGCCAACTGTTTCATTTTTACAATACCAACGTGTGTATGATGCAATTCGTTGAGTATATTCAAACGTAGATTTGCTGGAATAACGACGCGATCACCCCGGAATATCACTCCGTCTTGCAGGGAAAGACTTGGGTCCAAGTTTTTTCCGCTCAGGAGGTCATTCTTCAACTTAGACAGTTCAGGGTCCCGTTCAGTCTCATAAGCTATCGTTACGGCTGTAACCGATGCCGATGATATTTGATTGATCGTTTGATCTTGGATATTTTTCACTTCTTCATCCAGAAAGTGATTGAATTTTGTGCTGTTTTCTATGGGAGCTCGAGATAAACAGTCTGCATTTACATTATTTTCACCTTTGCGATGTTCAACTTTGTAATTAAAATTTTGAAGAAATGATGCGTATCTAAGTAGTCTTGCTGACGTCATAGCTGGAGTTTTGGCGTTCTGGTGAAATATTCTTGATAGTGGACGGTTGTCCGTTATTAAGGTAAAATGTCTTCCATACAAATATGTGTAGAATTTGTCGACAGCGAAGATTATAGCCAATGCATCACGGTCTAACTGACTATAATTTCGTTCAGCCTTGGTTAAAGCTCTGGATATGAAAGCTACGGGACGCTCTACTCCCTTTATAACGTGAGACAAAACAGCAGCTATACCTGGCATCACAAGCTAGCACTACAGGTAAAGCTTCGTTGAAAGGAGTCAATACCCTATCAGCAACGATTTCGTTCTTGAGGTTTTCAAAAGCGTTTTCACACTTCGACGTCCATTCGAATTTCCTACCTTCTTCTACAAGTTTTCGCAATGGATATGTT
>NW_026875251.1:0-10119 GCF_032173495.1 Musca vetustissima
AGACGGACGGAAATGCATAAATCGACTCAAAAAGTGATTCTATGCATATTATCAAAAGGAACCATGGGTCTATCTCGATTATTTTTGCCTGTTACAAACATATGCACAAAGACATAATACCCTGTACCACAGTGTGGTGAAGGGTATAAAAATACGTGAGTGGGGCTACCCTGAAACTTGGGTCAGTATTAATATTTTTTGGGAGGAAAATATGCAATGAGAACCTTTCTAGTTTGTATACGTGTTATTTAATGAGAACCAATTCGGTCGAAAATCCCCAGAATACGGAATGTTTGGAGGTAATGTTATATGAGGAATACCCTGAAACTTGTGTCAATATTAATCATTATACCCTTCACCACACTGTGGTAGAGGGTATTATGTCTTTGTGCATATGTTTGTAACAGGCAAAAATAATCGAGATAGACCCATGGTTCCTCTTGAGAATATGCATAGAATCACTTTCTGAGTCGATTTATGCATGTCCGTCCGTCAGTCCATGTATTTTTGTTAACAAAGTACAGTTCGCATTTATGATCCGATTTGGATGAAATTTGGCACAGGTCACTTAATTGGCCTAAGGACCATATTGAAATTGGAGAAAATCGGTCCAAGTTTAGGCATAGCTCCCATATAAGGGTACCCCCCAATTTTCTGTATTTTGAGGTTATTTAGCGCGTTTTTTAACTGAATTCGCTGAAATTTGGTACTTTGAGTTCTTATTGGGTAGCAAATCTCCCTACTAAAAATTATAAATATAGGTCCATTTTTTCCGATATTCCCCATATAAGGGTACCCCCAAATTTTCGGTATTTTGGGGGTTTTGATCGCATTTTTCGACCGAATTCGCTGAAACTTGGTACTTTGAGTTCTTATTGGGTAGCAAATCTCCCTACTAAAATTATAAATATAGGTCCATTTTTTCGGATAGTCCCCATATAAGGGTACCCCCAAATTTTCGGTATTTTGGGGGTTTTGATCGCATTTTTCCACCGAATTCGCCGAAATTTGGTACTTTGAGTTCTTATTGGGTAGCAAATCTCCCTACTAAAAATTATAAATATAGGTTCATTTTTTCGGATAGACCCCAATTTTCGGTATTTTGAGCTCATTTTATAACTAAATTCTCTGAAATTTTGTACATTGGGTTTTTATTGGGTGCCAAATTATTCCACTAAAAATTATAAATATAGGTCCAGTTTTTCTGGTAGTCCCCAAATAACGTTTTTTTTTGTAGTAGTATATGGTAACAAACCTCCCTCCCAAAAATTATTAATATTCACCCCCTTTTAGGGGTAGTCCACATATAACCCCCTTTTGTTACCCTTCTCCATACTGTGGTACAGGGTATTGTGTCTTTGTGCATATGTTTGTAACAGGGAACAAATCGAAATAGGCCCATGGTTTCTTTTGAGAGTATGCATAGAATCACTTTCTGAGTCAATTTATACATGCCCGTCCATCCGACCGTCCGTCCATGTTTTTTTGTTAACAAAGTACAATTTATGATCCGATTTGGATGAAATTTGGCACAGGTCACGTAATAGGCCCAAAGACGAACCCTATTGAAATTGGGTATTGAATTAGGTCTAAATAGTTATATGCCAAGTTTTGTTGAAATTGGTTCAGATTTGGATATGGCTCCGATTCATAGTTTCGTCTGATTTAATGTAAATAGTGCACCAAACTTCCAATAGTGGTCCGACTTAAGCAACATTTTGCACAGAGTACTGAATTAGGTCCCGACTGATGTATGTGAATTTTTTTTTGGAATCGTTTCAGATTTAGATGTAGCTGCTATATATAGTTTCGCACCATTTTATATAAATGAAGCTCCATACTGCCAATATTTATCCGATTGAGACAAAATTTTGCAAAGATTACTGAATTAAGTCCCGACTGATGTATGCGAAATTTCTATATCTACAGGATATTGTAGATATTAACATGTCTTGCATGTACCCATAGTGGTGAAGGGTATCATATAGTCGGCCCCGTCCGACTTTTGAACTTTCCTTACTGTTTTTTTGTATGGAGATGTGCTATACAATGATAACCCAAAATACCAAATTACAGTCAATTCGGTTGGAAAATGTGTCCAAAATACCGAATATAGGGGGTACCGTTATATTGAGACTACTAGGAGTATTAGCAATGTCTGTGCAAAATTTCAGATCTCTATCTTAAACATTATGATTTCTATCGTGATTTCATCAGACGGACATGCGTAAATCGACATAGAATTTTATTCCGATCAAGTGGGGTCTCGGTGAATATTTCGAGGTGTTGCAAACGTAATGACAATTTTTATATGCACTCCGCCTTATGGTGGAGGCTATACTAATATGTATATCAAAGACATAATTCCACAGTGTGGTGTATTACTATCGCATACTTACAACATGATGCTTCTAGAACCGCACGATTAACCAAATCCGCCAATTGATCAAATGATATTTTATTTTGCTTCAGTTCCAATTTCAATTTGATATTCAACTCGTTTCCGACTCGATTGAAATCATTGAAAAAATTTATGAGTATATTATGACTGAATGCAGGATTCAATTGTTTGCGCCGGATTTTCCATTTGTCATCTAAAATGGTAAAGGTGATGTTAGAGGTGTTTAATTTTTCAAAGCATTTCAATTATTGTTTCAAAAAAAAAGATTACCTTACCTTTTGCATGTAAAATACCCTTATTAGCATAAAATCCATTGTGCAGAAATGATTTGTTGAGACATTCCGGTGATGTTAGCACGCCTTCTATAGACACTGGATCGTTCATATATAAAAGAGTTCGATCGAACAGTACAATAACCAATGGCAGTTTCATAAATTGACCATAACGATGAATGCTTGACATAATATCTGAAATAAAAACCATTTATACATTTAGTAAAAATGCAATAATATGTATGTTCGTTTACTCAATAATATGTATAAATTGTGAAAGTTCTGTAGTACCATCAGAAGATTTTTAATCAGATGTTTTCTGGCCAATGTGTTCTTTTTTTGTAATTTAAGAAAAAAAAAAATCAAAGACGAAATAAACATTCAATGACATTATCCACCCGGATTAGCTGCTAGGAAAATCTACTTTAATGTCTTCAACGTCATTATGGGAGGGAGAATAGTCACTGATGTGTTTGCTCCTATCTAAAAAGTCACAATCTGTAATTGTGTTAAGAATACCAGCGTGGCCGAAGTGCAGCGACTTCCATGTGTCCGTTTCCTGAAATTTAACCAAAATATCCAGTAGTTGGGCACTCAAGATTGCATTCAAGCCTGCTTGTGATGTACTTATTAATGCTACGGTAATCAGGATCGACGTTGATCGCTGTACGCTACTAATTTTAGCCAGCAGTGTACGTTTGTTGACCCTCTGGCACCATACCAGGCAACCATATGGTACAATATGCAAATTCCCCTTCCCTCCAGATGGTATAAAACTCATGCTGATGATTGTTCGTTCCTTGCCACTGGAGTAGATGTAGTGGAAATCGAAGACAAAAATCAACTCCTACTTGTCTTCAGTAGCCGCATTCTTTCAGGATAGAAACTTGCAGATTTTTCAATCTAAATCATCTGCCACTATATTCACATCGTGATCAAAGGAGGTCAAGCGGCAACTAAACATATCGATCAAGGGCAGGAACATTTCAACGGTCCAGCACGGGTAGTATCAGCGTCTTGTAAAGTGTAAGTTTGGTCTGGCTGGAGGTGGCCTTGTTTCTAAACTGTTTACTTAGACCATAGTAGCATCTGTTGGCCATCACAATCCTTCTCCGAATTTCAAAACTGATGTCATTCGTTTTATTTATGGCGGTACCAAGGTATATAAAGTCTTTAACTACCTCGAAGCTGTAGTTCTCAAGTTCCACAGTTGGTCCGAGTCTACTGGACGTCTTGCGCGTTAATACCATCAGCTTGGTCTTCTCGCCGTTTACTGCCAGTCCCACTTTGTCAGACTACTTTTCAATTAGTTCAAAGGTGGCTGTTACCGCTCGCAATGTTCGACCCATTATATCAATGTCATCGGCGTAGGCGAGTAACATGTGTTGTTTGGTGTACAGAGTGCCATTTCTGTTCACATTTGCGTCTCGTACGACCTTTTCCGCTAGGATGTTAAAAAGATCACACGACAAACTGTCACCTTGTCTGAATCCTCGTTCGGTATTGAAAGACTCCGATAGGTCCTTTCCTACTTTAACGGCTGACCTTGTGCCACTTAAAGTTATCCTGCATAGCCGTATTAATTTTGCAGGAATACCGAACGCAGACATGGCTTTAAACACCTCTGAACGGATAGGGCTGTCGAATGCGGCTTTATAGTCGACAAATAGGTGGTATGTGTCGATGTGTTTTTCGTGAATCTTTTCTAGGATTTGGCGCAGAGTGAAAATCTGGTCAATGGTGGATTTGCCAGGTCTGAAGCCGCATTGGTATGGTTCGATGATGTGAATGACCATTGGCTTCTATCGTTCACACAGCACACTGGATAGCACTTTATATGCGATGGGAAGGAGACTTATTCCTCTATAGTTGGCACATATCGTCTTGTCTCCTTTTTTGTGCACGGGACACAGGATGCTGAGGTTCCAATCATTGGGTATGCATTCATCTAGCCAAATTGTGCTAATCAACTGGTGCATGCTCCTGACCAGCATCTGGCCACCAGTCTTGAATAGTTCGGCTGGTAACCCATCGGCTCCTGCTGCTTTGTTGTTCTTGAGCCGATTAATTGCTTTTATGACCTCATCTTGGCTAGGTGGTATACACTCTATACCACCATATCTTATAGGTTCTGGGGTATCTTCTTCATCGCCACTATTTGATACTAGAAGCTTTTCGAAATGCTCCTTCCAGATCCTCAACAGGCTGTCTGTATCTGTCACCAGGTTTCCTTCTTAATCTCTACAGGAGGATGTGCCTGCACCAAAGCCTTCGGTTTGGTGTGTTACTCGTTGGTAAAATTTCCGGATTTCATTCTGACTCCTGTACATCTCGATTTGCTCACGCTCGCATTTTTGTTGTTCTTTCTTCTTTTTTCTGAAAATACGTTTCTCCTCTTCCCCTTTCTCCCGATAATTCTCCATCACGTTACGTGTTGCTACTGTCTGCAGGGTTGCCCTATACGCTGCGTTTTTCACATCAGTAGCATTACGACACTCCTGATCGTACCATGGGTTTCTTGGTACCCAATTGTTCTTTTTGCTGCAGTTTGTAGGGAGTGTGCAATTCTTTGCCATTGTGCTTCTATACTACTATCGGGACAAGAAGTGCTTTCTTCAAGCAGATGGGTAAGTCGAGCGGAGTAGGCCTCGGCTACCTGTGGTGTTTGCAGCTTTTCGACGTCGAGTTTCCGTGTTGTATTAGATCGCACCTTTGCTGCAACATTAAGACGGGTGCGTACCTTGGCTGCCACAAGGAGCGATATTCGCTCCTCGGATCGATCGGACGTCTAAAACACTGGATGAACTCCTTCCGTCTATCACAACATGATCAATTTGATTTCTCTTTACTAGATCAGGAGAGATCCAGGTGGCCTTGTGTATATCGAGATGCTTGAATCTGGTGCTGCTAACTACCATGATTTTTGCTGCCGCGAAGCCAATCAACCTCATGCCGTTGTCGGATGTTTCTTCATGAAGGCTGAATTTTCCGACGGTGGGGCCAAAGATATTTTTCTTTCCGATTTTTGCATTAAAATCTCCTAGGAGAATTTAAATGTCATGGCCAGGGCAACGGTCATATGCTGTTTCTAGGCGCTCGTAAAATATGTCTTTAGTCTGTTCATCTTTATCTTCAGTCGGAGCATGGGCGCAAATTAGGCTGATGTAAAAGAACTTCGCTTTTATACGGATTATGGCAATTCGCTCATCTACTGGAGTGAATCTGGAGTGAATCGTGTTAACCATAAATCCGCAGCCAAATTCATGTCTCGTTTCATGGCAGCTATAATACAGGGCGTAATCGTCTGATGTACTTACGCCTGTCCCTTTCCATCGCATTTCTTGTAAGGCAATAATATCGGCTTTGTACTTCTTGAGTATATCCGCCAAAGCGAACACTGCGCCTGTTCTGTACAACGTGCGCACATTCCAGGTGCAGATCGCAGATCGTGGTCCTTTATACGTTTGCGGGGGTCGTCAACATTATGGGGGTTTGGTTTTCTTTTTCTTAGCTTTTTCATAGTAGATTGAGTTTTCCGCGAGTGGGCAACTAACCCGACGCCTCAACTCATTTTTATACCCTCCACCATAGTATGGAGGGTATATTAGTTTTGTTTTTCCGTTTGTAACGCATCGAAATACTCATTTCCGACCCTATAAAGTATATATATTCTTGATCAGCGTAAAATTCTAAGACGATTTATGCATGTCCGTCTGTCTGTTGTAATCACTCTAGCGTCTAAACGAATTGAGATAGAGCCCCAAAATTTTGCATAGAGTCGTCTTTTGTCTGCAGGCAGGTCAAGTTCGAAGATGGGCTATATCGGTCCACGTTTAGGTATAGCTCCCATATAAGGATACCCCCCAATTTTCGGTATTTTGAGGTTCTTGAGCGTGTTTTTCAACCGAATTCGATGAAATTTGGTACTATGAGTTCTTATTGGGTAGCAAATATCCCCACTAAAAATTATAAATATAGGTCCATTTTTTCGGACAGCCCCCATGTAAGAGTACCCCCCAAATTTCGGTATTTTGAGGTTCTTGAGCGTGTTTTCCAACAGAATTCGCTGAAATTTGGTACTTTGAGTTCTTATTGGGTACCAAATAAACCTACTAAAAATTATAAATATAGGTCAATTTTTTCTGGTACCCCCCATATAACGGTACCCCTCAATTTTCGGTATTTTGGGGTTCTTGTCGCGTTTTTCAACCGAATTCGCTGAAATTTGCTACATTGGGTTCCTATTGGGTACTAAATTTCTCTACAAAAAATTATGAATATAGGTCCACTTTTTCTGGTGGTCCCCATATAACGGTACCTCCTAATTTTCAGTATTTTGGGGGTTTTGATCGTATTTTTCCGCCGAATTAGCTATAATTTAGTATTTTGAGTTCTTAATAGGTACCAAATCTCCCCACAAAAAAATTATGAATATAGATCCATTTTTTCGGATAGCCCCCATATAAGGATACCCCCAATTTTCGGTATTTTGGGGTTCTTGAGCGCGTTTTTCAACCGAATTTGCTGCAATTTGGTATTTTGTAGTCGTATATGGTAACAAATCTCCCTACCAAAAGTTATTAATATTCGCCCCTTTTTGGGGTAGTCCCCATATAACCCCCTTTTTTATTTATATTAAAATAGTTATCTGATTTGTTACGCGTTTTAATTTTGGTTCTAAGACTCTGTTGTAATCATTTCACCTGCGGAGGATAGCGAGATAAGAAATTAGAACGTAAGGTTCGATAATGAACTATAGCCGCATTTAGACCTAGCCCTTGTGTGGAGGTACCAGAAGAAGTGGACCGATATTCCCCATCTTCGAATTTGAACTAAGTTTGGAAGAAATAATAAGATGTGCGAGGTTTGAATGAAATCCAACTTTACTGAAACGGATTTGGGCCAAAGAAACATGGGGTCTAGAACCAATATTTCGATGAGACACATTTTCATTGTGTTAAAGTGTATACACCGTTATTAGCTGTAAGTCTGGAGGTAAAATTATCCATTAAAATTTTCTGAAATTTGTATTGTTGTTTACATTATGGTTTACATAATCCGTTTTTAGAAATGTCGGTATAGGTCCACTTTTTGACATGTTCCCTATATTTTCATTTCTAGTACCTGCCCGTATATCTATGGTGGAGGGTATCCAAAGTTCGGCCCGGCCGAACTTAACGCTTTTTCACTTGTTTATAGTTCTTATGTGTGAACTCGCGACACATATTAGCTCACTATTTCATCGGGTGATGAGAATAGCTCCCCAGGTGGCACCTGGACTTCGCCATGTTAAAGCCATGTAAAGCCAATCAGCCTGGGCTTCCCCATGTTAAAGCCAATCAGAGCCGTTGCTTGGTATCTATCACTGGAACATCGGAATCCGAAAATTCCAACGGTGTTAGCAAGAGTACATATCTGGCTCTCGTATGAACTAGGATTATTG
Source organism: Musca vetustissima (assembly GCF_032173495.1). NCBI lineage: Eukaryota > Metazoa > Arthropoda > Insecta > Diptera > Muscidae > Musca > Musca vetustissima. The sequence continues at coordinate 8,117 of NW_026875251.1, forward strand.
ACTTCGCTCTAAAATTAACAAAATGGCGGACCTTTGAAAAAATATTTTTGGAAAATCGCCGATTTTTGACCAAAAACCAAGTTAAAAAATAAGGAAGATCTTCACCGATTGGCTTTATCCTAGTTCATACGATAGCTATACACTCACAGAGAAACGTGTAAAAAATTGGAATCGATTGGGTTATTAGTTTTTGAGTTATCGTGCCCGCCATTCGCAAAAGAGAAAAACACGCTTAAAGTTTGAGAAGCCCTTTAGCTGTCACTTGATGTTGACACAATAAATCGGCTATATCTTCAAGAGTTCTTGAGTTTTGTTCTTGTGTTTGTTGTAGGTACATTCTTGAATTAGTGTAGATTCGAATTTGTTGTGATGGCGAAAATAAAACCCAGATACAATTTATCTTAGACAGAAGAGATCTTTATTTCACAGAGGTTATAACGAGAAGAAGAAAGTAGTGGATGTAAAAAAGGAACATAAAAATACAGTGTTGCATTTCTCGCATATCAGTATTGCCAGATTTTCATATCAACACCTCCACTAAAAGCTGGCTATACTAAAAATAGACCCAACATATTGGCACACCTCACATGCTTGTCCTTTGTTAGAGGCTTCGTTAAGAAATCTGCAACCATATTTTCTGACGTTTCGTATTGAAGAACAATATATCCATCATCGATCTTGTCTCGTATAAAATGATGACGCACGTCTATATGTTTAGTGCGCCCATGATAAGCTTCTGTATTTGCTAAATTTATAGCACTTTTATTGTCGCAGTGCAACAGCACCGTATCTTTACAAAGATGACCAAAAAATTGTTTTTGCAACTGCCGAAGCCATTCTGCTTCTTGCACTGCTGCAGACATCGCCATGTACTCAGCTTCTGTAGTTGATAAGGCCACTGTGGCTTGCCTCTTACTATTCCAACTAATTGGACCTTGCTGCATAAAAACAAATCCAGTGCATGATCGTCTATCTGATATATCCCCTGCATAATCAGCGTCACAAAAACCGCTTATCTGAAGACCATTATCATTTTTCTTATAAACCAATGTAGCATTTTTGGTCCCTTTCAAATATCTGAAAACTCTTTTCACGGCTGACCAGTGTGTATTATCAAAGGAATCATTAAATTTACTCAAATAGTTGACGGAATATGCAAGGTCAGGTCGAGATCCTTGCACCAAGTAGAGTAAACATCCTACGGCCTCTTGGTAAGGTAAATTGTCTGGATTTCTTGATCCAGCCTCCGGTTTCTTCAATTTTACATTTACATCAAACGGTGTGGAAATTGGCTTGCACTCTTCCATGTTAAAACGACGTAAAAACTCATTGGCATGCATGGTCTGGTCAACATATATTTCACCTTTCTCTCTATTTCTGGTTATATGTAAACCAACACAATTCTTTGCTACACCCAAATCTTTCATACTCAACGATCTCTGCAGCTCTTTCTTCACTGCCTTCATAAACTCATCATTATTGGAGAAAATCAATATGTCATCGACGTATACAGATATAAAAAATATTTTGGTGCCACTTATATTATAATAAATACATGGGTCCATCTCCGATTGCTGCAAATTCAAGCTTTTCAAAACTGCGTCTAACTTTTTGTTCCATTGGCGACTTGCTTGTTTAAGCCCATATATTGCCTTGTTGAGTTTGCAGACCTTGCCTTTAAAATCGCCCTTAATACCCTCCGGTGGCTCCATAAATATTTCTTCATCTAAGTCTCCTTGAAGAAAGGCTGTAACCGCATCCATTTGTTCGATGTCTTTATGACCAATCTTGCTTTAAATTTCATCACATTTGACAATCAGGTAGCGTATAGATGTGTAGCGCAGTCCATTAACATGGCTGCATTAAAGATAAATGTCTCCACTGTTTGGCATCAACGTCTTTAAATGCATCATGTATTGTAAATTTTGAGACCAACCTCCACTTACATATCAGTAGCCAGTAAAGATTAATTCTTTGGATTTTGCATCCCATTTTCGTCTTTT
>NW_026875252.1:0-10095 GCF_032173495.1 Musca vetustissima
AAGTCAATAGTATATTTTGTGTGCCATTTTTGGGTATAAAGTAACTAGTGGACATAGTAACTAGCTATATAACTATACAATGGGAGGCAATTGCTATTCACTGAACAACTGGGTTATTATTCACTTCAACGTAAACTACCTTGAGTTATGGTGCTATATCGTAAAGTATTGAAGAAAAATTTCTTGTCAAAAAAAAATTATATTATTTTTCAATTAAATTTTTATTATATCATACTTTTAATAATTTTTATTGGCATCGATTTCTTAAGTCCCAATGAAAACATGAAACTTCATAAATTAGTGCATTGGAGGCTAGTAAGCATACTTCTAAGAAGAATAAATTCTGCAGATTTCCAGAAGAAATACTTCACGTAGCCCATGTATTTATAAAAAGTAAAATGTTATTTGAATTCCTATGGATTCTTTGACGAAAGAATCATGGTTCTAGAAGGAAATAAGAAAATATCAAAGTTCAGGTAAGTTATTCAAATGTAACTTTGAAATGTAAAATGTTCTGGTGTTGCGATCTTGTGGATGTACATAGTACATTAAGACTGACATTCTTAAAATTTATAACCAAATATATCTTCTCTACATACATACATACATACATATAAAAGGAAAATTCATTAGTTACACAGCATATTACTCAAGAACGGCTGCACTAGTTTTAGTTATTCGTGGCAAACTGTGAAAATCCGAAAAATGTTAAATAATGAAATTATAAAGCCTATTTGCATTTATCGAGTTATTATGATTGCACACGTCGTTGTTGCTTTTTTGATATATTTTGCACGAAAATTACATTTGTCAATTATTGAACATTTTCAAAAATTTTAATTATACCCTTCACCACTCTATGTCTTTGTGGTTCCTTTTGAGAATATGCATAGAATCACTTTCTGAGTCGATTTATGCATGTCCGTCCGTCCGTCCGTCTGTCTGTCGATGTTAAATTGTAAACAATGTACAGGTCGCATTTATAATCCGAATTGGATGAAATTTGGCATAGGTAAATTTTCGGCCCAAGGACGAACCCTATTGAAATTGGGAAAAATCGGTTCAGATTTAATATAGATCCCATATATATTTTCGTCGATTTAATGTAAACGGTCCCTATATATCTTTCGATTTGCACGAAATTTGATACAGAGTAATGAATTAGGTCTAGAATGATGTGTGCAATTTTTGTGAAAATCGGTTCAGATTTGGATATAGCTCCCATATATATTTTCGTCCGATTTAAGGTAAATTGTGCACCAAAATCCCTATATACCTTTCGATTTGCACGAAATTTGGCACAGCTTAATGAATTGGGTCTAGAAAGATGTGTGTTAAGTTTCGTGGAAATCGGTTCAGATTTGGATATAGCTCCCATATTTATTTTCGTTCGATTTAAGTTAAATGGTGTACCAAAGTCTCTATATATACCTCGATTTACACGAAATTTGGCATAGCGTACTGAATTAAATCTAGAACGATGTGTGTCAAGTTCCCTGAAAATCGGTTCAGATTTGGATATAGCTCCCATATATATTTTGGTCCGATTTAAGTTAAATGGTGTACCAAAGTCTCTATATATACCTCGATTTACACGAAATTTGACATAGCGTACTGAATTAAGTCTAGAACGATGTGTGTTAAATTTTGTGAAAATCGGTTCAGATTTAGATATAGCTCGCATGCATATTTTCGTCCGATTTTAGGTAAGTAGTGCATCAAAGTCCTTTTATATGCTTCGATTTGCACAAAATTTGGCTAAGCGTTCTAAATTGAGTCTAGAGAGATGTGTGTTTATTTTCGTGGAAATCGTTTCAGATTTAGAAATAGCTCCCTCATATAGATTATATTTTTAACAACGCGGCTTACCGAATAGCGTGTATCAATTTTGCTATAAATCGTTTTCCATAAATTTTCCCCATGTTACGCAGACGGCTCTAAATCTGCTCGAATGAAATTAAAGTTAGAATAGGTTGGTGAAAGAGGGAACATAGACATGTAATTGTTAGGATACATATGTACAATATACCCAAAGTGGTGAAGGGTATCATATAGTCGGCCCTGTCCGACTTTACTACTTTCCTTACTGTTTTTTTTTTCAATTTGATTGACTGTGTATGGAAATTATTCATGGCCCAAATATCTGGTAATCCTGAAGGCGAACATCAGGTAATATACAACCCTGTATGTAAATTTTCTGTCAACAATTTTATTGTAGTGAAAATTTGTTTCGAAATTTTTTCAATTAATTTGCAAATTTTGAATTCGCCCAACAAAATTTAAACACAGCACTGATTTTATTTTGTAGACATCAGTAGGCCTATTCTGTATCTTTTAACAACATTCGATATTGTTTAATTTTATTTTGTTATTTTAGAAACAACAAAACAAACAAATGAAATTGTTGTAAAATAAACCATGTCGAATATTTTTAAACAGTTACAGAATAGGCCTATAGCTGGCCTTACTGGGTTACCTAATGCATATACCTTGCGGAAAATAAAAAAAAAACAGTAAGGAAAGTTCAAAAGTCGCACGAGCCGATTATATGATACCCTTCACCACTTTGGGTACATACAAGAGGAGATGGAGGAGATCTCTGGAGGAGATGGAATCAGGCGAAAGGAAATGTGCTATCTAGATAGATTATCACTGTAAATTCAATTTAATACCCTCTGCCAAATTCCGTGTAAATCGAACATTTACATAAAATCTTCGGTGCTACATTGCGGTGCTGAACCGAATTCAACCCATCTTATCACACACCATTTTTTCCTCAATTACATTCGCTATGCAAAATTTTGTCTCAATCGGACAAATATTGGGAGTTTGGTTCATCATTCACAAAACAATCGGACGAAACTATACATGGGAGCTATATCTAAATCTTAACCGATTTTAACAAAACTTCGCAGACAACCGTCTGAAGCTAATTCAGTATTCTGTGCAGAATTTTATCCCTAATTTGGACCTAATTTAGTACTCTGTGTAAGATCTTGTCTCAATCGGACAAATATTGGAAGTTTGGTGCATCATTTACATAAAATCGGACAAAACTATATGCGGAAGCTATATATAAGTCTGAACCAATTTTCTCCAATTTCAATAGGGTTCGTCCTTGGGCCAAATAAATGAACTGTGCCAAATTTCATCCAAATCGGATGATAAATGTGACCTGTACTTTGTTCACAAAAATACATGGACGGACAGACATGTGTAAATCGACTCAGAAAGTGATTTTATGCATATGCTCAAAAGGAACCATGCAGGAGGAAGGAACATATGCACAAAGACATAATACCTGTACTACAGTGTGATGAAGGGTAAAAAAATTAAAAATCCCCGCGCTCTGATGTCATTCTAAATATTTTAATTTAAACGTTCCCTCCAACCTCACATTAAGCTGCGCCTACAAAATGTTATTAAAGCGAATTAAAATTAAATTCCGTTTGAAAATTATATTCTGAAATTAAACTTCCTTAGCCCTGCATACCCATCCATCTTTAGTATCATCTACATACATATCTTAATTAATAGTATAAATCTTCTTCTATTGTGTTTCATTATGTGTGTATGCATTTCAATTAGATTACTTAAACGGTAGATGCAAGCATATACATTCAGCACAGGAAGTATCAGAAACGTAGCATTTTCCAGCCTACAATTCCGTTATGATGAATATCCTGTAAATTATACCGAGAATAAACAACTAAAGAATGTTGAAATAATTATGAAATAAATTACAAAAACACAACAAAATTATATTAACACACTGTTGTACCAAACACATCCACACACCCACACAAACACTCATGCACCTGCATATATACTCCGTTTTGAATCTAAACACACACACGCACTAACAATAGCACTTATTAACATGTTCATGTGTGTATGTGTAAACGTTTGTTTACATTTCAGCCATAGGATTTAGGTTACAAAGGATTATGTTCTGCACATGTTAAATGAAGGGGTTATATATACAAATGTATCTGTGTGATTTTGTGTATGAGTATGTGTGTGTAAACACACACTCATACAAAAAAAACAAGAGAAGAAAACATCTCGCATGTAACGAACGAATTAGCTATACACATTGTGTAGTGTACGTGACAGCCCTCCAATTGCACAGAGGTGTGTGTGCATGTGTGTACAAATGCAAATATGTGAGTGTGCGTGTGTGTCTGTGAAATTTAAATTGCATGCTTTGCATAATTCAGTCATTCATTGCATTCTTTTGTGACAAAAGCTTTTTCAGAGTGTTTCAATGTAATAACATGTTCTCAATGGGTGGTCCAACACTAGAAGCGGTCGAAAAATTATTTTTTTATTTGGGAATAATTATTTCGAATTTATAAAAAATATAGACGAAATCTTTTCAAATTTAAAACCAAACTTATAATGGGACGTAATATATTGTATTCAATGTTATTGTTTGTGCAGTTATCATATACAGTGTATTCGAAGGACTTGTTCATACCATCCACCAGATGTTGGAGTGATATGAAATTTCTCAGTCCCTTTGTAACACTTAGAAATATTCGTCCAAGATCCCATAAAGTATACATTTTATTTATTCTATCTGTCTTTGAGTGAGAATGAACTTTGAAAATTTCCCCTGACATTGGTATTACTCCTAGGATGATTGATATTGAAAATTCAGTGTATATATGGGACCACGTTTTGGTATATCTCCCAAATAACTGTACCACCCAATATTTTGAGGCTTGTAGCCACATTTTTGGAGGCTGGCGTACATCTACGCGAAAAATTATCAACATAATTCCTGCTCTGTAATAACCCCCATATGCAGGTCCCCCCAATTTTTAGGCTTGTAACCTCATTTTTTTACCGAAAAGGCTCTAATTTGGCATTTCGGCTGGCATACGTCTACGTAGAAAATTATTATTATCCACATAAAGGTCATATTGAAGTGGCCCCAACTTGGTATTCTGGGTGAGTGGAAACACACATTTCTAGTTCGACAATTATGGACAATTATAGACAATTGGGGGACAATAATAGGCAAGAGCGCCTCTATAAATCTTATCTTAGCAAATCATTATAAATATATGAGCTGTTTTGTTTAGGAAATTAAATCCGACGAGATTATATACGTGAGCTATGTGTAAATCTTTATAGAAAATTGGCACCCTCCCCAATCATTTCCGATTCTGTAAAGTACATACAGTTTTGATCAGCGCAAAGTTCCACGGCGATTTGGGCATGTCCGTCTGTCTGTTGTAATCACTATAGCCTCTAAAAGAATTGAGATAGGTAACCAAAATATTGGATAGAGTTGTGTTTGTCTGTTTGTTCAAGTCAAGTTCGATAATGAGCTATATCGGTCCACCTTTAGGAATAGCCCACATATAATGGTACACCACGTTTTTCAACCGAATTCGCTGTAATTTGACACATTGGGTTCATATTGAGTACCAAATCTCCACATTAAGAATTATAAATATCGCTCCATTTTTTTCTGGTAGGACTCATATAAAGATGCCCCGAAATTCCGTTTCCGGTTGTCCTCATATACGCGTATTCCACCATATTAAGGGGGATATTATGTACATGAAATTTTCAGTTTATACCCTATAAAGTATGAAATTCTAGTACGGTTACCCATATTTTGTAATCATTCTACCTTCGGGGGGTATCGACATAAAAAACTATAACGTCAGATTTGACAATGAAATAAATCCACCCGCATGTAGGACACCTTCCGATTTTCGGAATTTTTAATATTTATGGTGAAAGAAGGTATTGAGATAAAGAACTAGATTATTGGGTTCCAAATTGAGCTCTATCGGTCTTAACTCATTTAGAGGCACCATCCTTTTTAAAGAACACGAGAAATATCAATGCCACTGCTAGAAAACAACCGTTATCTCAGCGAATTTCTATAAAAAACAGTAAGGAAAGTAGTAAAGTCGGACTGGGCCGACTATATGATACCCTTCACCACTTCGGGTATATTCTTCATATGTATCCGAAAAGACGTCACTTTTTGAAGGAATTTTGACATGAAATTCAACGAACTTATATATATATGATTTTTATGTCTTTCTGGAACCTATGCTAAATTTAATTTCATTTGGGTAAGTTTAGAGCCGTCTGCGCACAGTGAGACAGAATTGTGTAAATCGATTTAAAATAAACTTGACACACGCTATTTGGTATGCTGCACTGTTTAAAATTTAATCTCAATCAGACACTCATTGATATATGAAAGCAACAATATATCTATATCTGTGCAAATCGAATGATTTTCAGGGACATTGGCCCACCATTTACATAAAATCGGTCGAACCAATATATGGAAGCTATATCTAAATCTGAACCGATTTTCACGAAACTTAGCACACATCATTCTAGACCTAATTCAGTACGCTATACCAAATTTCTTGCAAATCGAAAGATATATAGGGACTTTGGTACACCATTAACCTAAAATCGGTCGAAACTATATATGAAAGCTATATCTAAATCTAAACCGATTTTCACAAAACTTAGCACACATCATTCTAGACCTAATTCCGTACGCTATGCCAAAGTTCGTGCAAATCAAATGATTTTTAGGGACTTTGGTGCACCATTTACCTCAAATCGGCCGAAACTATATCCAAATCTGAACTGATTTTCACGAAACACACATTCTAGACCTAATTCAGTACGCTATACCAAATTTCTTGCAAATTGAAAGATATATAGGGACTTTGGTACACCATTAACCTTAAATCGGACGAAAATATATATGGGAATATATATGGGAGCCAAATAAGTGAGCTGTGCCAATTTTCGTCCAAATCGGATCATAAATGCGACCTGTACTTTGTTTACAATTTAACATCAACAGACGGACGGACATGCATAAAACGACTCAGAAAGTGATTCTATGCATATTCTCAAAAGGAACCATGGGTCTATCTCGATTCATTTTGCAAACATATGCACAAAGACATAATACCCTGTACCACAGTGTGGTGAATGGTATAATTATTTTGTTGTTGTATGTTGTCCTATGCTCTCCTAGCTTCATGCTAAAACTAAATTTTATCAAAAAAAAAATTTTTTTTCATTAAATATTTAAGTCTTAAAATTAAACTTTGGATTTTGAAGACAAATTCTCTGGCGTTATCTGGGTTAATTAGACATACCCTCTCAAAATAATCAAAAATTTATACACGATGTATTCAATATTGGTTCTGCTTTATATAGAGCCTCATATAACTTTACACGCCAAACTTCAATATTTTGAGGATTATACACATGTTCCACCCTGTCCTACGTTATCAAAATGGTTCCACGATGTACGGGTTTGAGTTTTAGGAAAAATCCCCATTAACATTTTCTGAAATTTGTATTGTGCGTACATTTTGGTTTACAAAAATCGCTTCGTAAACCTGACAGCATAGGACGACTTTTTGATATGTTCCCTATACTTTTATTCCAAGAAACTATTGATAGTTTCTTGGAGACCATCCAAAGTTCGGCCTAGCATAGTATTATTACATCTGCTTTATCGACCCACTTTACTGTCACTATTTTAGCATGTTACAAAGGATAGGCGTTTAAAACAAAAACCAAACTTTTGTCACAAACATTGTATCCGTTTTTTCGGTTATCGTGTATTTATATTGTTTGGTTATCCCTCGTTGATGTTGTTGTTTTGTTTTTCTTTTTCCCTTCAAAAAAGGTCACATTATTATCTTTAAATGTCAAAAGAATTTGGTGTAAATAAGCGGATTTGTGTGCATCAGAAATCACTTTGATGTTGCAATTACGCCATTCAGCATCATCAACACCCATAAGTGGGGCAAAAAAAAATATATATAGATTTAGTTTGTATCTGAAAATTAAACAAACTAGGCTTTTCATTTTAAATAGCGAGGATTACAAACAATGGCATAAGTATTTGAAAATTGTGGTGCAGATAATGCAAAAATAGTTTAACAATATGAAAAGGAATTCAATTTATTATATTTGACTATTTATTTTTTAATTATTCCCAAATTGTAAAATTATTATGAAACTCTTCCTAGCTCTTTATTTTCAGGGACTATTATCAATTAACTGCTTGCAATGTTTATTTCATGAATAATAATTTTATCATTTAAATCGAAATATTTACGTTTATTAAATGGTGTTTATGATTCAATTTCCTTTATTGTCATTTCCATTTGACAAATGTCAATATGACATGTCTGTATAAAATCAATTAAAAATTGACACATTTTTTTATAAGTGAAACTTCCTTTGTTCTTTCTGCAACGAAAAAAAATGTTCACCCCGCGTTTTATTTGCACAATATAATGAAAAAGAATAGTAACTAAAAAAGTAAATGAACAAAAATAAACATGATGATAGAATCAGTTGTTCGAAAATAATAACTACGAATGTTATCCAATTATTTGCTGCATTGAATTTGGGAGGTATATTAGAAGATAATTTCATTTGTAACAGATGCAAATTAATTCGATTCTAAAAAAGAATTATATATATATATATATATATATATACATATATATATATATATGCTACATATATATATATATACATATATATATATATATTAACATAGGCTATATAAACTTTTAAAATTCCGCGTGGATGCGGAGTTATAGCATCAATAGTAAACATACCTCGAAATTTCTGAACATATAATATGCGTTTATCTTAAGAACGGTTACAGATACCGTTTTCAAAATTTGCCTGAATAACGAAGGTGTGAATACACACCATCCATACAAAAATGAGCATGGTACGATCAACGGAAAATGCACTTTTTACTGCATTTTAAAAATCAGCATATTAAAAATTGAAAATATTTTGTTTGTAGACTCTAAAATGCTGAAAAGATTTGACTGAGATTTTCACAGAACGTCATAACATGCCCTGGGAATAACATATGCTAAGATTCCACTTCTAAGATTTCCCGAGGATGCGTTGTTATAGCATCGAACGTAATCATACCTCAAAAATTATGAACATGTAAATCGTGTATATCTTAAGTACGGTTACAGACACCGACTTCAAAGTATTGCTGAGTACCGTGAGTGTAAATACGCATCATCCACACGACAGACCGCGGACAAGGGAAAATGCAGAACTCATTGCATTTAAATTTATACGTAGAAAATAGAAAAAATATTGTTTGTGGACTCAAAAACCATTAAGCAGATTTTATTAAAATGTTCATAGTAAGTCAAACGATCCCATGGAAGTAACATAGGTTGGAAAAAACTGAGGAGTAATAGCATCAGAAGTATTCATACATCTGAAAGAATGTACATATGTAGAACATTTTCTATGGGTATATCTTAACGTAGCGGCTTGAAAATATGGTTGAGTAACATGGATACAAATACTCATCATCCGATGAGGAAATACTTTCGAATGATGAGGATATATTTTGAAATACATACATATGTATGTATGTATGTATATTGAAATAAAAATTGTGTAGAATTGAAAAAAATTGGTTGACATTATAATTTTCCATTTTTGTCAGATTGTGAACAAATTTTTATTTTGAACAAAATCAAACAAAGGATTATTTGGATTTCAAAAAAAAAAAACAATCATTTTAATTATAAATCGTTTTATCACGTGGAAAAAGTCAGAGACTGGGATAGGGTAAATTCAGATACACCACTGTTATTTCAAACCAGTAAGGAACGTTCAAAAGTTCACGGGCCCAACAATATGATACCCTTCACAACTTTGGGTACATACAAGAGATGCAAATATATACAATATCTGGTAAATAGAACAGACTTCGCATCTTTGAAGGTCCATTGAATTGATACCATTTTGAAATCAATGAAAAATTGCATGTCAAATAGGCAGACTTGGATTCTTTGGTACCATTTGTATGAAATCGAGTAAAATTATGTATGGGAGCTATATATAAGCACATGGATCTAATTGAGCAACCGTTGCATATAACATTTGTTTAAATCGTGTAAATCAAACAGACATAGGCCTTTCGGCATTTACATAAAATGGAACGAAATTATATATAAGACTTAAATCAAAATCTGAACCGATTTCAACAAACCTTATCACACATCATTTTTTCTCAATAGCATT
>NW_026875253.1:0-101885 GCF_032173495.1 Musca vetustissima
ATGTGGTATGACCAGCAGGATTTTAAAAAGGTCACACGCCAAACTTTGCTGAATCCTTGTTCGTTATTGAGAGAGGTCCTTTCCTACATTAACTGCTGACCTTGTGTCAGTTAAGGTTATCCTGTATTGCTGTATTAAGTTTGCCGGACGCAGACATGGCTTTAAACACCTCTGTGCCGGTTGGGTCGAATGCGGATTTGTAGCCGACGAATAGGTGGAGTGTGTATTTTCCAGGTGTGAAAATCAAGTCTTCGGAATAACACACAGATTTTATTATTCTCTTTTTATAAGGCACATATATGTTTTTATCAAAGATATTTCGGATTTAATGTTGATCAAATCGGTTATTTAATTCTCTGCAAATTAAATTTATAAGTTTATAAAATATTGACCCTTCGTGGGGGAAGTACCGGAAGGAGAAGACCGACGGGTCCCATCTTTGGACTCGATCTAGGCTTGGTAAACATAATAGGTTGCACAATGTTTGCATCAAATCGGAGCCGGCCAGAAAGACAAACGGACGGACATTTGTAAATTTACTCAAAATTGTCTGAAACGGATTTGGTCCAAAACCAATCGAAATCCAATTACAATTTAGTACACAATCTAGTTATCGGAAATGTTGTCAGTTATACGATAGACAATTTACAATTTCCCTCCCTCTCACAGATACACGTATCATATATTTATAATGTGTCAAATTGCCCCGGTTATTATTTTCTGTGTTGCACAGTGCTATCGAAAATCATGTGAAATGTTTTTTTTTTGCAAGAAATTGAATCAACACGTAATCTTCACACGAATCCATTAACTACTATCATGTTCACCATCGCAAACAGGCGTTTGATCTACTGATAATGCTACCGACCCACCAGCCATGCCAATAAACTTCCCGTTTCCCTAACTGACCAAAGCCTTTAATCATATTTTTCTTCATTAGCTATGTGCTATATTCAATTTTCTGTTTAGGTTTTTGTTTTCTTATCAGTTCCAAAATATAAGTTCAAAATAATACACGCTGTGTATGTGAATGTATATCCGCCCACATAATTTCGACAAACGTTAATAATATCGAATATTTCGAGAGTTTTATCGTAATTACAATGTTATACTTAACTAGAATTAGTGGTATTAGAAACGTGGCGTCAAGATAAATAATTTAATTTTTGCTATGGCTTAGAGGTCTAAAAAACATTGTTGATTCCATGGCAACATGGAGAATTTTTTTAACGACGAAACCATAAATTGTGTATTTTCTTGATTTGCCAACAAAATTTTAGACGTTAAAAACATTTCAACTATGCTCTAAGGTTACATCTAAAAACTATGACCCGAAAAATACAATAATTAAAAAATGGCTTCATGTGATTACGCTCACTCGGCTGGTCCACATCATCCACACAACGAAATAAATCCTCAACGGATGGGTTCGGATGCTAAAAAGTCGACTTTTCGATCTTTCGATTTTGTCAAAACTGTTCAAAATTGATTTTCGACTTTCTACAAAATTGACTAAAAATTTAATTTTTTATAAGAATTTTTGTCAACAGATGAAATAAAGTTCTAGAATGTGTAATTTTTGGGCAATTTGGGCTTTGTGATAATAAACCAAGTATTTCTGAAAAGCCGATCTTGAAAAGACGACTTTGCAATTTTCTCAAAAATTAAAAGTCGACTTCGACTTACTACAAAAAGTCGATTAATCGATTAGCCGAAAGTCGATTTACTTATCCCTAGCCTATACTCAAAATCAAACCTGGCTCTGGAGGAAAGAATAATTAAAGGTAATATACACATCGGGTTAATACATGAACCTTAGACTGTTAAAAACAAGGTCTCTGGATTAAACCACATAAATTATAAATATATTTTCAGGAAACTTAATTCACGAAATTCAAGAATGGATAGTCTCACAGGAGTACTCCTTCTCTGACCGTAAATATATTAGGTTTAAAATCTTACAGTCACCGCCGAAACCAATATTCTTCGGAAACGAGTCCAAAACTAACTGGGTTAAATTCGGTAGACTAATACAATATAGGTTTGGGCAGACCAACTATGACAGTATAAACACTGACGACATAGACAGGAATGTCAACAATTTAACGGACATAATTGTAAAGTTTTCCAAAGAATGTTGTCCACTTCGAGAAAGGAAATCTGTCTTCGAAAAAACCTGGATGACTGGGGAGATTCGGAACAAATGTAAAGAGGTCCGAAGACTCTACAACAAAGCTCGGAGCAGAAATCTGTAGTATACTGCAGTGTTGCTCAGCCCTTTACGTTTTCGTGACAACAAGCCATACGTATTCTCTCTCAATTCAGATTTACCGTTTTTTTAGCTTAGGCGGGATAGTAACATACAAATACCAATGCAAGTATTATGAGCATCACTGGCGAACAATTTATCAAGATATTTAGTGACACTATTCAACTGGGTTATACGGTTTGTGTACACTCTAAAAGCCTTGCCAGGGCAGGCTTCATACCCAAGCCCGACAAGGTAAGTTAAACAACACCAAAATCTTATCGGTCAATAAGCCTAACTTCGTTCTTACTCAAAACTGTGGAACGGACAGTCGACACCATGATTAAGAGCTACATAACCAACGATGCGATAAAGATCAGTTTGAAGCGCTCTGCACTTTAGTTGTATGCATTGATATCGAGGGTCTTTTCAATAATGACGGCACTGAAACTCCTATCTAATTCATTGAGACTTTTCGAGTTGACCGGACAATGATAACCTAGATCAGCCACATGCTAAGGAATGGATGGATAAACTGTAGCCTACAATACATAAATATCAGGAACAAAGTAGGACATGGAACCCGAAGCGAGGGCTTATTTGACACAGTATATATCTAACATATATAGTAGATATCGGATATAAGAAACTCCAAAAAAACCGGAAATTTCTTTCTTATATGCGTTTTTTTCTTATATGTGGAATCGGGCATAAGAAAGTATAACCTCGGTGTTTTTGATAATCTTTCTTATATGCGATTTTTTCTTATATGAGATGTGCTTATATCAGATAACTACTGTATCTATCCTTGCCGCATGTCTAATATAAATGTCTCTCTCAGCACAACGCCAAACAGGCGGGATCACCTTTTGTTATCTCTTCCAGGAGAAGTAAATTGTTTTTCCTGCAATGCAAGCTAATATCTGATGATGACATACATTCGTAAAGAGTTTTATGGTTCGGTATAATTTCCACCCACATATTTATGGAAAAAGTTTCCATTCTTTGAGTGTAACTTCTCCTCGTAGCTACCATTTACTCAAACAAATTCCCCCAAACTCATTGAAGTCATCTCTCATGCAAGTTGATTTCAATTAAAAGCCAATATATAAATATTTTTGCATCCAATATTACACAAGACATTCAAATATAATGGTATGGAATATTATAGGTCATACCTTATCGCAACAAATATTAAAATACTATATGTATATTCAGTTGTTGTTTTATTCGCCATCACAAAGATCCTATACTGCAGTCTGGCCATACATACTTGTACTTATATGTAAATATACCATGTAGATAGATGTAGCAAACAATTTTCAATTCACAATGCACATTCATTTGAAATGTAGAACAGCGCCAATGTTTATCAATTTGCCAATGTGATGATGATGACAGGTAGAAAACATCTAAGCAAATATTTCAATAAATTGCACAACAGCTAATATTTGCCATAGTTTGGTATAAATGAGTCTGGGTAGAAAGGGGGACACCTTAACCCATTTTGTATATATATACATATATATATATTATTCTACTACAATCGGTCGGGATGTGAGGAGTTGTGTGTGTGCAATTGTAGGATTTAGTTTGTAACTGAAGTTTTAGGAAGTTTGCAAAATCAAGTATCCACAGAACCATTAGATACAAGTCTAATTGTGTTCCCAACAAAATTTCTGATTGTTAACCTATAGAACAAGACTGAGGTGTATATGCATTGATGATCTCCAGTTCTCAGGTTCCAATTGGAACGGTGATTACCAATGCTTTAATAATATGAACTTACGGGTATGTGGCACAGTGTCAGGACAGTCAAAATCAAGTACAGTGAGTCACAGACAAAAGTTTCCAATTGGGTTTTCATTATAAAATGGCAAAAGTTTGTGTTAATTAATGAATAAAATTTTATTATTTTTATATGTGAACATAAACCTCCTAACTTAAAAAATAATTTAATAAAATAGGCAATATTTATATAAATTCAATGTAAACAAATAATTATTGCTAAACAAAATCAATTTTAGCCTAACAGGAATTCATTGAATAACATGAACTTAGGGAATTTTTATTATAAAAAAAATTAAGTGGATACTTTTGTGGTGGGAGATTTAAACAAACAATTTTTGTAAATTATTTTTCTTTTCCTTTAAATCTTCAAATATATATCAGCAAAGTTACAAACCTTAACAAGCTTTGGTATTAATTTACGAGTCCATTGAAAATCTTGAAAATTTAAAATCGAGAAAGGGGGGGTTCCTTAATCAGGGGCACATTTGATAATTCATCAGGATAATGATCCTAAGCATAAGTCACATGTAGTGCGGATCTTTATCTTTATAACTGTGGCAATGTTTTGGATACGCCAACTCAAAGTCTCAATCTTAACCCTATATGGACCTATCGTCACTAAAATTTGCATGTAAGACGGGTTCTGGCCAAAGATGACCCTTATTGTTTTTTGTAATGATCGGTTAATATTTAGGGACAAAAAACTTTATTTATATCTGTTTTTCTAGTCGATCTAGAGCCCTCAATTATGACCCGTACATCAAATTCTACACAGAGAAAGGGGTCTGAACATAGAATTAGCATGACTGTTTTCACGAAGATTGGTGAGTATTTATCGGGTCTATGGCATATATATTTACTCCTGGATGACATAGATCCGAGAAGATAATAGTATATCCAATAAGTTATTGAACTTACTCCTACAAATTTCGGCGATAATCAGGGAATAAAATTGACCTAAAGCCTTATTATTGCATGGTTTCCTAGTCGCACTAGAGGTCTCTATTGTAAGCCGAACATGACACATTTTACACGGACAAGAGATCTGGTGAACTATTTAAAATGAAAAATGATTTAAAGTCTTCATATACATTTATATAAAGTTATAAGCATTTAAATTCGTCGAAATTTATAATCGAGAATGGTTGGGGTTCTTATAACAGTTTTTATCTGATTTTTTATTTTCGAATATTAATGTTTATAGCTTTTAATCAATTAATAATTTCTGAGTTATTTTGGGGAAAATTCACTACAAGAAACAGTATCGGAAGATGTCGGATTGACTTATTAAATGGTCTCGGTTCTAAGCGTCATTTGAGTTTTACATCTGTACCGTTTCAGTCCATTTGTAATTCGACGAAACCACAAACGATTAAACCGGCGCCATTCTTTATATAATTTTTATTTTATTTATTTTTTCATTCAAATGACAATCGCAGTTTTTGTGGTTATGCATTTTTCATTATTTTATTAATAAAAAATATAAAATTATATAATTCTTTTCAATAACAAACAATAATGTAGTAATAATAATATAGTTCATGGTTTATTCGGGCAGTTGATAATTCACAATATCACAAAAATTATAATTGGGTGAAAAAAGTTACTTTTGATTTCAAATGTTATTCAATGGAGCATTGAACTTTCAATTGTATCAAATTCATAATTTTTTGTTTGATTGTTTGCTGGTTGGCACAACAAAAGCAACAACAACAAAATAAAAAAAGAACAAAAACTTCACCGGAAATGTGGTCCTCAAATGAAAGCAAAAGCATAATGACAACAACAAAAAAAAAAAAAACGGAACATTTGTTTTGTTTTGTAATCAGAAGTTTTCTGTTCATGTATCCCGTGGCGACTTCTATGGTGGTTTTCGGTTGATATCAATGGGTGGGTGCACATTCTGAAAAACAAAACGCAAAACAAAAAAATCATGCGACAATCAGAAATAACAAAAATAAAAAATAAACGAGTCACTGCGAAATCCCATAAACTGGAGGAAATCCACTTAAATTACAACTGCTTCTGTTCTGGCTGTTAGTCTACACATGCAAAAGATTTTCATTTTTTTTTTTATTATTGCAAGTCCATAACAAAAAATCTTGTTTTTTTATAATAAAAAATAAAACACACACACATACTATAAGTAAATGTACAATATAGAAATTATAACAAATTAGATGTCGTCACAAAAATTTACTCGTCCATTCCTGTGATTTTAAATCAAACCGATATAACCGGCAATAATAGCAAAGCTTGATATAAATCCACTTATCGTTCGTTGGACTTAGTACAGTACATATATACTGTGATGATGCACTATGGGTCGAAAAACAGATGAACTAGCAACAACAACAACATTTAGGGTCATAAAGTATCTAATAACCGTGTCTTAAGCGAAACGGGACTACAAAAATATCTATATAGTCGAAATCGACATATCGGTTATATGATATCGTTATAGTGACCAATTTCGTTATAAGCGTTATAAGATTAAAGTGATTAACGATTCATCAACGCCCAGACGAAACGGCTGAAGCTAGAATCTTGAAATTTGGGGTGAGGGTCACTCTTCTTAGTCCGAAGGTGCCAGATAAGGCTGGGTTTGAGGAAATTCGTACTAAAATGGAACGAAAAGTACTAAATTTTCCAATATTTGTATTTGGCGAACCGGTAGAACAAGAACACTTAAATTTGGTATGAGGGTCCCTGATAGATGTACCGAAGGGTTTTTGGAAATAGAAACTAAAAATATCCGAAACGTACTAAATTGTATTACAAACCTTACCATTTATTCTCGGACATCGACATCGTCAGACGTATCAAGCTGCTAGGTCATGCCATGTTGTGATAATGGATGCCCCAGCTCAAAAGACATATAAAAGCGAGCCAACTGATGGTTCACGAAGAAGGGGAAGGTCACGAATTCGATGGGAAGATGAAGTGGAAGATAACATCTCGGAACATGGTCTTTCAAATTGGAAGAGCTGCCAAACAACAATAGGGATAAATAAATAAATACCAATAATTGAAGAACATGCCAAAAATTCCAAATATATGTACCGAATATTATGGATTAAGCTAAAAGGTGGGTCAATATTTATAATTTTTGCTAGAATAATTTATTAGCCTATGGGGACCCAAAATACCAAATCAATCCGGTGCCAAAGATACCCAAAATACCGAAAAGTTTAGGGTTATGTTATATGAAGGCTATACCAAAACGTGGACCAATATATCCCATTCAATACCAAGCAACATAGGAGTAATAACAATGTATGAAACAAATTTCAAAGATCTATCTTAAATATTGCGAGTTAAGAATTTAAATTTAATTGAGTAGCAATGGCAGCAAATCACACCTTCGAGATTCGATAAGTGTTTGGTGTGTACATCCTACGCCTTACCCCCTTAATGGATTTACGATAAAACCGTTTATGAAACGCGAAACCACAAAACCACACAGTCCATTGTGCAACGGGGAGCTATCAGTATTGTGACGCTGTCGTCTGTGGCAATTACAGAAAATAAAACACAATTCGAAGAGAACCGCATGCCGCCAACTGCTTGACTCTCTAAATACTCTGTACTGTGGATGGACGTTGTTTTGTTTATACGTTCTGTTCTGTTTTGGTTTGTTGTGTTTTCAACCCCTACTATTAAAAATAAATACAATAACAAAAACATTATTCTGATTAAATTAACTAAATGTAAAGATCGGTGGCTGGCTATGCATCCATCCACTTCCTCCCACTCCTCACAACCCCCATTTCACAAAACAAATTCGAGAGAATAAGAAATTCTCTTGAGAATTTTAATAGCTGGACACAAACTGCGATAACAATGAAAACACAACACAACAGCCCGACTAGACCAGCCTATTAATCGCAGTTTTAAATTGTGCCGGACATGTAAGGGAATCAAATGACAAATAATGTACGTCGGTATATGTCGGTGTCTGTGCGTGTGTCAGCGTATGCGTGTTTGAGGGAGAGCCATTGATAAAAAAAATGCATTCTGAAATAAACATTGAGTTCAAATGAAAAAAAGAAAAAAAGCGACAACAACAATCATAATATGAATGTCATTCACTTGATAATCACAGTCTGAAGTGGACGTTTAGGGATTGCGAGATGGAAATATCAAAAAATAACATGTACATACATATGTTCACTGGTATGTGTGTATTTTTGAATGGATGCTTTAGTTTAATTTCCGTTCATATTTTGATATAAGTCTCATTTTATGTTCTCTGAGTTTATGAAATTACCTTGTTGTCAATATAGATGGATACTTTAGGTTAATGTCCTTTATACAATTACGGTCAAAATAATAGCTGCGCACCCTACAATCAATAGTTGGAAAACGGATCGATCGGACGGTTCTAAAATAGTTTTATATGATGATACTGGATCCCGACAGTATGTAAGATGTTCATAGAACAAAAATTACAATCCCTAAGAAAATCAAAGGTGGTAGATCACATTTGAAGTTTTGAGAGTTTTTTCGGAGTTGGACCAAGATATTGGATTCAAAATGCAATGGATGCCGCTCAATGCTGCAACATATTATGGTATTATATGCAGAATATGACAATGATCCACAACAAACTAGTCGATTAGCAAAGCATTTGTTTCAGGACAACAATATTGATGTTATGGAAGGGTCCGCGTCAATTGAAATTTTATGCTGCAATTTCAAAAAGGAGGCCGCCGTAGCTAATCCCATGAATAAAAAGCTTAACTAAAAGTTCCATGCGAAAGATACAAATACTTAGTCGATTTAATGTTACGTTGATGTAAAAAATGTATTCAACAAAATATTAAATTCCAAGAAATAAGGTATTTTATCTCGTTACCAATGCTAAAGTTGTATATATGGACCAGAAATTAATTTATGTTATGTTTTCATTGCCGCTGCTATTTTTTGACCGACCTCATTTTATGAATTAACCCATTTTAACACAATATTTTCAAAATATAAAATTGTTTGTTATTATTACAATATAGACAGCAATTGGTTATGTTCTAACTATAATTTGACCAGAAAACATTAGCCGATTTCAAACAAGAATATGGTTTTCTTCAGTAAGAATATTTCAATACATTACGCTGCTATTATTTTTACCGTAGCTGTATAAGACCGAAGACTATAAAGTATCATCGGTGGTGTCAAAATATGTTCATTTTATACCCTTTACCACAGTGTTGTACAGGGTATTATGTCTTTGAGCATATGTTTGTAACAGGCAAAAATAATCGAGATAGACCCATGGTTCCTTTTGAGAATATGCATAAAATCACTTTCTGAGTCGATTTATGCATGTCCGTCCGTCCATGTATTTTTGTTAACAAAGTACAGGTCGCATTTACGATTCGATTAGGATGAAATTTGGCACAGGTCACTTAATTGCCCCAAGGACGAACCCTATTGAAATTGGGAAAAAACGGTTAAGATTTAGATATAGCTCCCATATATATCTTTCGTCCGATTTAAGGTAAATGGTGCGCCGAAGTCTCTTAATATTTTTAGATTTGCACTAAATTTGGCATAGCGTATTAAATTGAGTCTATAATGATGTGTACTAAGTTTCGTGCAAATCGGTTCAGATTTAGATATAGCTCTCATATATATTTTCGTCCGATTTAAGGTAAATGGTGCGCCAAAGTCCCTTAATATTTTTTCGATTTGCACGAAATTTGGCATAGCGTACTAAATTGAGTCTATAATGATGTGTGCTAAGTTTCGTGAAAATCGGTTCAGATTTAGATATAGCTCCCATATATATTTTCGTCCGATTTAAGGTAAATGGTGCGCCAAAGTCCCTAAATATCTTTCGATTTGCACGAAATTTGGCATAGCGTACTAAATTGAGTATATAATGATGTGTGCTAAGTTTCGTGAAAATCGGTTCAGATTTAGATATAGCTCCCATATATATTTTAAGGTAGATGGTGGACCAAAGTTCAATTTCATGTTAATGGTCTTTCGAAAAGTCTGTTAGGTGACTTTGTAGAATATATCCAAAGTGGTGGAGGGTATCGTATAGTCGACCCAGTCCGACTTTACTACTATCCTTAATGTTTTTGTATGTTTTTTAATTAATCGTATGAAAACGAAAACAAACCTTTGATATTCCATGAGAAGTTTGACTTTTAACCGTTATTAAGTTGTTGCACCGGTAGACAATTTTCACCGTGAGACTAAAATGCGAGTATGAACGATTTTCATGATCAGCAAACTATGCCTTGGTATTTCTCTACCTTTAATAACACACTGTGATACAGATTTGAATATTTCTTTCAAATACAGTGAACCACAATCAAAGAAGGAATTTAATGAATAAAATTTGATTATTTTTTAATTGTGAAATTGAACATCCTAACATAAAATTATGAAATAAAATTGCCAAAACCAACGAAAAAAAATATTCAATATAAGGGGCGAAAAGTGGATGATCCGAAAAATTACCGATAATTCAAAGTTATGTGCACCTAAAGTGGTTGAAATCGTAAATAAATATCAGGAAAAGAAATGTAACCCACAAACAATTCGAAGAATTGGTCCACTTTCAGCGCTCTGAAGTGGCTCCAATTTGGCATTTTCGATTCCTGGTGAATAAAGTATTCAATATAGATTCATGATTTTTTTCATAGCTCACATAAAATTGTCCCACTTTATTGTTGGTACGTTGATGCTTCTAACTCAATTTCCAACCTGAATGCCTGTAATTTGTTATTTTTTTCATTTTCCCAACCCAACAACCTACTGACCGACAATTTACAATGGCATAGTCACCATATAAAGTTCCTGACCTATTTAAGAAAGATTTGAATGCACAAGGTGGAGGTTATTAATAATTCGTTCCGGCTGATCTTAACGACGATTTTTCTTGTATTTTCTTTAAACAAGTAGAGAACGCTGAGAACATATTTATTTTTATATGGAGGTTGCACTGTCATTTCCAAAATCAAAATCTAAACTTCGGTAATGTTTTCCTTAATTTTCGACCAAGTGCAAAATTTACTCGAAATTCTATGACGTCCGAGACACTATGTTTTCGCCTGTAAGTAAAAAAAAAAATTAAAATCAGTTTAATTGAGAGTTATAAATCTGTTTATTGTATTTTCAAAAATTCCACTGAACTAGAAAACTATTTCATATTCCTACAATATTTGCACTGTTGCACAAGCTGTTGATATTTAACTTCCCTAACAGTTAATTGTCAATAAAATTTTATAAATGTGTTTTGTAATATTTTCTTATTATTAAATAAATTATAAAATGTGATAAACATTTTGAAATGTAGTAAAGTTATTGCATTCTAATAAATTAGTTTAATCTAAAGTGTTAGCAAAGTATTATAAAAGTTTAGTTACATTAAAATTATAACGAGATAATATGCATTGTGGGGTTGCCCATATAGTGCCAATGATAAAATTTAAAACTTATCTATATTGAAAATGTACTGGATAAAAGTTCTGCAGGCACCAAAAACCGGGAGTGACACAACCACTTCGGTTAGAAAATTTTATTTATGAGTGTTTTCATACGATAAGGAATTTTCCAAACCCCAGACCATGAGGTCCATTTTGTAAAATACATAGATAAGTTATTTCCGGAATAGGGATTCCCCTTCTAAAATTGTATCCCACAATTGTTTTCTTGAATTTTGTAAATAAAAGGAAATCAAAAAGAAGGCACCACCTCAATACCCTGAATCGCATAGTAATGACTATATCAACTCTTTGGTTTCATTAATCTATAAATGTTAAAAATCTTCAGAAGCTCTATTTTAAGGTTCCTTATGAAAATTTGCAGACGTCTAAAAATAGTTCTTATGAGAAAAAAATTACAAATTTATATTTATATTCACTTGTTATTCTGCATACACAACCATCCCTAGGAGCCACTTAATGTTAATGCGTTCCAGCAATGTCATATACAGCAATCAGATTCCTTTGGCAAATGAAAACTATTAAATATTCAAAGCATGCATCGTCGTCTGCGTACATATCTACACATACATATATGTTTACTACTTACAGCTACAATTTATCTATAAGAGTATTTATAAATGTATTACTTCGTTTCAAGAGTCGATATTGCATTTTTGCGGAATTTATCAGAACAGTTCCGTTTGCTTTAGTTTGTTCTTCACCAAAGTAAATATAATAAATCGACCTTTATATTTATCGTAATGATTCTTTGGATTACAGACATATACCAATACCACTGAAATTTATTGCGAAAATAAACAAATTGTGAATGTCGACGTTTTTTTGATGGGGTGTGACATTTTATGCGATATTTTTAGCAAGTCTACGAGTGTCCGAGATGACTAATAATGGGGAATTTCAAATTTAAGGGACAGTAATCGCTTATAATGACAGCCAAGGGACCGGTAAAGGGCGGAATAACCGATAACGAAACGATGGCCCTAGTAGATAATATTTATATTTCCTCACAGTTTAAAATTAAACTAAAAAATACTTTTTAAAAAATCCACGCCTTACGGTAGACGACTAAAATCAATTTAAACAAGTGAAAAAGCGTTATGTTCGGCCGGGCGGATCTTTGGATACCCTCCACAATAGATATACTGACAGGTACTAGAAATGAAAATATAGGGAACCCTTAGCCTCATGGCTTATGAGGGTGTATGCACTTTAACACGGTGAAAATGTGCCTCATCAAAATATTGGTTCTAGACCCCATGTTTCATTGGACCAAATCCGTTTTAGAAAATTTGGATTTCATCCAAACTTTGCCCATCTTATTATTTCTTCCAAACTTAGTTCAAATTCGAAGATGGGGAATATCGGTCCACTCCTTCTGGAACCTCCACACAGGGGCTAGGTCTAAATACGGCTTACATTCTAATTTTTTATCTCGCTATCTTCCGCATATGAAATGATTACAACAGAGTCTTAGAACCAAACTCAAAACGCGGAACAAATCAGATAACTATTTTAATATAAAAAAAGGGAGTTATATGGGGACTACCCCTAAAAGAGGGCGAATATGAATAATTTTTGGTAGGGATATTTGTTACCATCGAACTTGACCTGCCTGCAGACAAAAGACTCTATGCAAAAATTTGGCGATCTATCTCAATTCGTTTAGACGCTAGAGTGATTGCAACAGACAGAGGGACATGGCTATATCGTCATAGAACTTTACACTGATCAAGAATATATAGTCGGAAATGATTATAGGGTCGGAAATGATTATTTCGATGAGTTACAAACGGAAAAACAAAATTAATATACCCTCCATACTATGGTGGAGGGTATAAAAATCCACGCCTTATGGTAGACGACTAAAATCTACTTAAAAAATGCACGCCTCATTTTTAAAAAATTCACGGCTTATGGCAGATGACTAAAAATATTTAAAAAAATTCACGCGTTATGGTAGACGATTAAAAATATTAAAAAAATAAAAAAAACATGACTAAAAATAATTTAAAAAATACAAAAAATCCACGCCTTATGGTAGACGACTAAAAATGATTTTTAAAAATCCACACTTAAATATAATTTTGAAACATGTATACATATATATTTCCATAACTGAACATATTAAAATGAGTAGGAACTTATCTTCAAAATTCCGCAGCTCATTAATAAACCCTCCATTTTATGACGGAGAGCATAAAAATCCGATCGTTAATGTCAAATACATTCAATTTAAATAAGAGATAATTTAAATTACTAGAACAGTGAATGACTGACATACAGACCGAACGTATGAACTGATAGATACATACGTTTGCACATTTTAAATGCATGTGTGCAGGTTCGTGTACTGCCGCCACACACACAATTTACAAGTGCAAAAAATTAATTGATAAAAAAGTGCAATGATTGTGCACTCAAATGCCGTCAGTCAGTAGTTCAAAAATAAAAAAGGCGGAGGGGATGGACCTAGACTTAATTTAATAATGTGTTTGTTTCAATTGAATCTGAAAAAATAATAATTATTTGTCAGACATATAAAATGGAAATGTATTAAATTGCAGTCGTGTTTTGTGTTTTTATACCCTTCACCACACTGTGGTACAGGGTATTATGTCTTTGTGCATATGTTTGTAACAGGCAAAAATAATTGAGATAGACCCATGGTTCCTTTTGAGAATATGCATAGAATCACTTTCTAAGTCGATTTATGCATGTCCGTCCGTCCGTCTGTCTGTCTGTCTGTCTGTCCATGTTAAATTGTAAACAAAGTACAGGTCGCATTTATGATCCGAATTGGATGAAATTTGGCATAGGTCACTTATTCGGCCCAAGGACGAACCCTATTGAAATTGGGAAAAATCGGTTCAGATTTAGATATAGCTCCCATATATATATTTAACCGATTTAATGTAAACGGTCCTATATATCTTTCGATTTGCACGAAATTTGGTACAGGCTAATCATTTAGGCCTATAATGATGTCTGCCAATTTTCGTGAAAATCGGTCCAGATTTAGATATAGCTCCCATATATAGTTTCGTCCGATTTCATGTAAATGGTGCCCCTAAGTCCCTATATATCTTTTGATTTGTACGAAATTTGGCATAACGTACTGAATTAAGCCTAGAGTGATGTCTGCCAAGTTTCGTGAAAATCGGTCCAGATTTAGATATAGCTCCCATATATAGTTTCGTCCGATTTCATACAAATGGTGCCCCAAAGTCCCTATATATCTTTTGATTTGCACGAAATTTGGCATAACGTACTGAATTAAGCCTAGAGTGATGTCTGGCAATTTTCGTGAAAATCGGTCCAGATTTAGATATAGCTCCCATATATAGTTTCGTCCGATTTCATGTAAATGGTGCCCTAATGTTCTTATATATCTTTCGATTTGCACGAAATTTGGTATAACGTACAGAATTGAGCCAAGAATGATGTCTGCCAAGTTTCGAGAAAATCGGTCCAGATTTAGATATAGCTCCCATATATAGCTTCGTCCGATTACATGTAAATGGTGCACCAAAGCCCCTATATATCCTTCGATTTGCACGAAATTTGGCATAACGTACTTAATTGAGCCCAGAATGATGTCTGCCAAGTTTCGAGAAAATCGGTCCAGATTTAGATATAGCTCCCATATATAGTTTCGTCTGATTACATGTAAATGGTGCACCAAAGTCCCTATATATCCTTCGAGGTGCACGAAATGTGGCATAACGTATTAATTGAGCCAAGAATGATGTCTGCCAAGTTTCATGAAAATCGGTCCTGATTTAGATATATCTTCCATATATAGTTTCGTCCGATTTCATGTAAATGGTGCCCCAAAGTCCCTATATATCTTTTGATTTGCACGAAATTTGGTACAGCCTAATCATTTAGGCCTAGAATGATGTCTGCCAAGTTTCGTGAAAATAGGTCAAGATTTACATATAGCTCCCATATATAGTGTCCGAATTCATGTAAATGGTGCACCAAAGTCCATATATATCCTTCGATTTGCACGAAATTTGGCATAACGTACTGAATTGAGTCTAGAATGATGTCTGCCAAGTTTCGTGAAAATCGGTCCAGATTTCTATATAGCTCCCACATATAGTTTCGTCCGATTTCATGTAAATGTTGCACCAAAGTCCCTATATATCTTTCGTTTTGCACAAAATTTGGCATAACGTACTGAATTGAGCCTAGAGTGATGTCTGCGTTGTTTCGTGAAAATCGGTCCAGATTTAGATATAGCTCCTTTTTATTATAGATTGATTTTAAGTAATTGACGCACCAAGAACCAATAGGAACAAAACGTTCTGAAATTAGTATAACCTATCCTGTCACAAGTTTGTTTGAAATCGCTTAATATTTGGATAGAGCTTCCATATATATTTTCGCCCGATTTCAAGTAAATTGGGCATCAAACTCCTCATGTTAGTCAGTTTGACATCAAATTTTGCACAACGTACAAAATTGAGCATAGAATTATGTAGTTGCGTTTTCTAGAAGTACAGACATAGCCCAACGGATGACCCATTTATATTTGTTTGAAATCGATTTACATACTTTATGGATAGATCTACGTAGATTAACATTTAGATAAATATCACATATTTTATTTCATCCAATTTCATGCTAATAGTCCAGTTTAATATACCCATAGTGGTGAAGGGTATCATATAGTCGGCCCCGTCCGACTTTACTACTTTCCTTACTGGTTTACTATTGATGTTATGGAAATAAATACAATTAAATTACATTATAAAAATTATCAGCAAAGTGCAAAATTTTAAAATGTAGGTTATGATAACATTTTTTTAAATTTAATTACTATAAATAAGATCACAGACATAAACATGATTTCGGATACCTAATAAGTTGTAGGTTCACATTAAATAAAAAAATTAATTTGTTGAAGCAGAGTGAGGGGTGCTTGCATTAAAGGGACTTCCGATAAGCGAAACTCTTTGCGCTTATACGAAGTTCTCAATCAATATCTGACAAAAAAAGTGAAATTAATAAATAACGAAATGAATTGAGTAATAAATAATTTTTCCGTAGAAATTTTTCTTTTTGTAAAAATATTCAACATTTAGGGCTTGCGTATATAAAAAATATAATGAATTTAGTCGCAGTTTCAAAAATGATATTTTCTCTTTTTATACGAATTTTTCATTAACAGGGTTTTCTTTTAATCGAAGTAAACCGGTGTTCGCATATTCGAATTCGACCTTATTCCATTTAATAACACATAAGCACCTAAGACCAATAAATAGTATTAACAATATATCGATCTCTAACTCGTTTTTCGAATTTATTCAAAAATATCTTTAGGCACTAAATTGTGGTTTACCATTCAGAATTGACTCTCGAAGTGTTTTTTCACAAACAATTTTCGTATATATATATACGTTTTTGATCGGCGTAATTTTTTAAGATTATCAATGCATGTCCGTTCATCTGTTGTAATCATATTTCTTCTGAAGGAATTGAGATAGGGTGTTGGGATTTTGCCTGCAGGCAGGTCGAAGATGGGCTGTATCGGTCCACGTTTTGGGGTAGCCCCTGCTGTATTTAAAGGATTAAAAGCGTTTTAAAGCTGAATTAGTAGTACTACTGAATGGTATGTCATTTGGCAAAAAATTGTCTACCAAATTTTGGGAGTATGGGCACGTTTTTAAAAACGAATTGTATCTTCGTACCAAAAATTATTTTGAGTTGGTAGTAATATTAACTGTACCTTAAAAAATTCGATATTTTTTATAACATTTTTGTTTGTAATTTGGTATTTTAGATTATTATTTGGTAACAAATCTCCCTAGCGAAAATTATTATTAATTATTAATAATCGCTCCCTTATAACACCTTTTATATCCTGCACCATTAGGTGGAGTGTATATTAATTTTGTCATTTCGTTTGCAAGGTGTTGGAAATATACTCCACAAAGTATATATTCTTGATCAGAATAAAATTCTATGTCGATTTATGTGTGTTTATCTGTCCGTTTGTTTAAATCACGATAGAGATTAAAATATTTAAGATAGACATTCCTAGTATTCCCAGAATGTTTGGTATTGCAAATGGGATATATCGGTCCACGTTTTGATGTTGACGCCATATAACGGTACCACCCTATATTCGGTATTTTGGACACGTTCTTTAACCGAATTAGTTTGAATATGGTATTTTGGATTATCAGTGTATAATAGCATAGACAGACGACAGCCTTAATTTGCATTAACCCTTTCAGTGTCAATAACAATTTTTGTCGGAATAAAAATCTGAAATTTTGTATTTAAAATCATATAGTTTAGAAAAAATAAAAACTGTCATTTTAACCCTCGGCCTGTTTCGTCTGTATTTCAGCAAAAATAAAAACATCAATAGTAACGGTACATAGGATAACCGAAAAATCGCAAAGAAAGAGAATACGTTTAAATGTCGAATATATTCGACAAAAACACTGAGGGTTAACAGCCTTAATTCAAATTAACTTGTACATTATCCTCAGTTTTATGTGTTGTTAATGCACAAAATTTATACTGAATTAGGCAATTTCAATATGGCAATGCTGTCGAAAATTAATTGTTCCTTGTCAAATTTATTTATATTTATTAAAATAAAAATAAGAAATGAAGGCAAATTTCAACCATTTTTTTAAATTGGGAGCTGTTTTGCTAAGATCATAGTTGATATTCCTCCTTTATGTCTTGTATCTATTTCCTAAAGATGCAATCAGGAAAAATATCGAAACAAATTTAAAAATGTTCATCCTACACACAGACAAACAATTTTTTGAAGCAAAAAACTGTTTCGTAAATGCAGAAACTCTCGTCTGTCAGGGGTAAATATTAATTCAAATTAAGAAATTTTTAATGCATAACACATATCCGAACATAAAATTATTAACATAAATTAAAAACCCTCATATAACGGAACTTTTCAATATCGTGGGTTTTTGGGTTTTTTACACGTTTTTTCAATCAGAATAGATGTAATTTGGTACTTTGGTTTCTCATTGTATATCACATCCTTGAACTAAAAATTAATTATTAATATTGACCCATGTTTGAGTGTAGCTCCCATATAACTGAACCTCACATCTCCGTACTAATTATTAAAATTGATCTGATTCTTGGGTTGGAGGGTATTTAAAGTTCTTAACTAATTTTTCTCTTTTTTTAACTAATCGACACAAGCCTTTGTCGAGCGACTATTAAATTGTTCGAGAATTAACGAGAACAAATCTTTGGGGTATATATCGTTTAGATTGTTTTCTGATTTGTTGTACTTTCCCTGAACCAGGAAATTTATAAAATGATTGTAATAAAACATTTTCTACAAATTCGACCACATGTTTCAAACTCAGAGGTCACATATATTAAGTATCATACTTTCTTACTTATGTATTTTGTGTCACTTGGTTTATTGTTTGTGGTTCACCTCTAAAACTTAAAACCAAAACATAGTATTTAGTATTTTTTATTTTATTTTTTTAAAATACTAGCAAACATAATATTTAACCCTAAAAATTTGCACCCCAAAAAGTTGGCTGTTAAAAAATACAAGAGGGTTGAAAAAGTTATTTCCCCTAAAGTTTTTTTTTTTTGTGGGAAACAAAAAGATAGGACAGGGATATGAAGGAATAACATGTGGTCATTGTTCATAAAGGGTTGGTAATTAGTTAAGTTCATATTTGATCAAATGGATTTACAATGACAAAAAATAGTATAAAACTCTACTTCAGAAAGTTTTTTTGTAAACTAGTTTTACAATGTTTTAGAAAATAAATACTGATTAACGTATAGTTCCAATTCTGTAAATTCGAAAATGTTTTGGTTTCGCAGTTAAAAGCAAAGAAAATAAGTGAAAAAGCGTTAGGTTC
The DNA here is from genome assembly GCF_032173495.1 of Musca vetustissima. Lineage (NCBI taxonomy): Eukaryota > Metazoa > Arthropoda > Insecta > Diptera > Muscidae > Musca > Musca vetustissima. Next base: position 19,380 of record NW_026875253.1, read on the forward strand.
GGCCGGGCCGAACATTGGATAACCTCCACCATAGATATACTGACAGGTACTAGAAACGGAAATATAGGGAACATACCAAGAAGTGGACCGTTACCGACATTTCTAAAAACGGATTATGTAAACCATAACACATATTTCTTATGACTAATGAGGGAGTGTACACTTTAACACTGTGAAAATGTGCCTCATTGAAATATAGGTTCTAGACCCCATTTTTTTTTGGACCAAATCCGTTTAGACTTCATCCAAACTTTGCCCATCTTACTATTTCTTCCAAACTTAGTTCAAATTCCACACAGGGGCTAGGTGTAAATGCGGGCTATAGTTCATTATCGAACCTTACGTTCTACTTTCTTATCTCGCTATCCTCCCCAGGTGAAATGATTACAACAGATTCTAAGGACCAAATTTTGGGTAACCTTATATGGGGCTATCCGAAAAAATTGACCTACATTCGTAATTTTTTGTGGAGAGATTTGGTACCTATTAAGAACTCAAAATACTAAATTACAGCTAATTCGGCGGAAAAATACGATAAAAACTCCCAAAATACAGAAAATTAGGAGGTACCGTTATATGGGGGCTACCAGAAAAAGTGGACCTATATTTATAATATTTATGTGGAGACATTAAGTACCCGATAAGAACAAAATGTAACAAATTTCAGCGAATTCGGTTGAAAACCGCACTTAAGAAACTCAAAATACCGAAAATTGGGGGGTACCCTTATGTGGGTGCTATACCTAAACGTGAACCGATAAAGCGAATTTTCGAACTTGACCTGCCTGTAGACAAAAGACGACTCTATGCAAAATTTTGACGATCTATCTCAATTCGTTTAGACACTAGAGTGATTACAACAGACAGACGGACATGGCTATATCGTCATAGAATTTTACCCAGATCAAGAATATATATACTTTATAGGGTCGGAAATGATTATTTCGATGAGTTACAAACGGAAAGACAAAATTAATATACCCTCCATACTATGGTGGAGGGTATAAAAATCATATTTAATGAATTTTATTGTCGTACCATTTTGTTTGTTCTTTATCCCTGCTTAAATAATGAAATACATTTTTCGATTATTTATATATATATATATATATATATATATGAAATACATTTTTCGATTATATATGTATATATATATATAAATACTTTGAATTATATAGGAATTTATTGTTATCATGAAGTACTTTTAAGGGTGCACATATTGTTTACAGTTGCAACTGCCCATGTGCACAAAATATGACTAATGTTTTCGTATACTCGTACATGTATATTGTCACTACACCATCACTTCAATATAACTGTGACGTTCATTCCAAATAAAATTGGCACGGAATCGAAAATGTTACTGAAAATATAAAAAAATGTAGTGTCTGTGAAAAGAAGATTAAACGAATAGAATGTCTTGCAAAAAAAAAAAAACTTTAATATGTAGGTACACTTGAAGGGATGTTGAACATATCAAAACCTGAACCTAAAATAACTCTATCCAACATATATATTTAAATCTTCTGCATTTGCTTACTTTGTTTTAAACATACAAGTAATACACCTCTTGAGTCTACTTCCCCTAAATAATTCCCCTCCCCCAAAAAAAATATATATTTGATAGAAGACTGGAGTGTGAAAGTACACACACAGCTCTTCAATGCCATTTATAGATACCATTATTTGCACATATTGTTTTGTTGATTTAACTGTTTGTGTTTATTTAATTTGTGAAACAGATACAGTTTGCAAAACATCGTTTCAGTGTTTCTTTAACATATAACGTTGTCGCTGTGACATGTATTTCGAAGAGCATTTGATGTACCGCACACTATTTCCTAGGCATATAGAGCCTTTAGGAGTCGATATAGTTAGTACGAGAGTGCAGTTCTCAAAAGCTATCATAAAGCAATCGTCGTTAGGACGCAACTGCAAATCAAATAAAAAAACAAATGCTACAGTAGGGCCCGTTCCGACCATATTCGACACAGGTAAATATTCCTTTGGAACAACAAATTAGTGATAATTGCATCATCTGCTTTATAAATACGAAACAACATTGAAATCCAGTATAGTCGGACGAAGGCGGATAGTCTTCTCAACTACCATTTAAAATTTGTGATGATTGATTTGCAATTGTTCGAAAAAAAAAAATACAATCATCTGATGACCACCAAAAACTATAGCTGTCGTCCTGGACAATAAACGAAATTTCATATAAAATTTCAGAGCAATCAGCGCGACATTTTAATCCTCTGGTGTTGTAATGTGGTAAATCTGAAAAATATATAATTGGTATTCATATAATAGCCAACCACTCCTCTGGGATATACTGCCAAACTTCTCCAGTCTATGCCCTCCAGAAGTAAATATATACGCCATAGGATGAACATTTGGAAAAAGTCTGGGTCCATTTGCTCAGTTAATATTGTGCGATTATAAATGTCCATATTCCGTGGACAGATACTTTTGTAATCTTCGGGTCATAGAGGGGCCAGAAAACACACACAAAAATAATGTTTTTGGTTCATTTGAGTAAATAAATATTAGCCTATCATTAATAACAAGTAGAAAAGTGTTAGTGGGTGTTGCCGACAGATATATACCCCCAGCCTATGGTTTGCGGAGGTATTCGGAATTACAAACACATTTTATTATTAGCTTTATATAAGAAATATGTTTTTATCCAAGAGGTTTCGGATTTATCTTCCCATCATTCGACTTAATCTAAACTTCGTAAAGATAACGGGTTGTGCAAAGTTTGGTTCATATCGGCCACTCTATTCGCCTGATATTGGATTTACAAATTTTGACCATTTGTGGGGGAGGTACCAGAAGGAGTGGACCAATGGTTCCCATCTTCAGACTTGATCTGGCATTCCATTCGCCTGCTATTGCATTTAAGTTAAAACCGCATAGTCCGTTTACATGTTATTATAAAATTAATTGTAAACACAATTTCGAGCGTTTTGTGGAGGGAGGTAACAGAAGAAGTGGACCGATATTCCCTAACTTCCAACTTAAACTAAGTTTGGAAGAAATATTAAGATGTGAAAATTTTAAATGAAATCGGTTGCTGCCTTCGAGAGTTATCATGCGCCAGCCAGACAGACAGACGGACGGACATGTGTAAATCGACTCCAAATTTTTTGAAACGGACTTGGTCCAAAGAAAATATTTCAACGTGTATATACCCAACGTATATAATAACTATAGTTTTGTTGTCTTCTTACTCCTCTTGGGATCATATGGCTTCAACAAACCATCGGTCTTTGTGTTAGTTGATTAGTCTTTGTGTTAGTATCGTTAATCATTGTTTTTTATCCAAGTTAAGTAGATGATTGGTCTGCTGTAGCCTGTCCATCTATCGTTGCTTAGAAAGAATGTCTTTTTGAATTTTTTACAGGCTTAGAGGCCTTGCTTATTTAGTATTGCCATTTTCCCTTCGGCATAGATATTTGTCCTATCTCCTGGCATCGATATTTGTTGAAGGCCCTTTTATATACGAAATATGGTCGAGTTTTCCCGAAGGTACAGGAAATTGGTCAGTACAAATCCATAATTTCATATCGCCCCCACATAAGTTTCTGCCAGTTAATTTCAGGCATTTTAAGTTTTCAGAGGTCAAATCAAATCACCACCACAAAATCAATATTTTACATAAATCTAATACACGTTCGTTTTAAATAATTTGAAGGTCTTAGCAGCATGTTATGAATGAATGTTATTTTTTATACGAAATTTTTCGCCAGTTGATTTGAGGCATTTGAAGTTTCCAAAGGTCGAATCACCACCTCAATACAATCAATGTATTTTTATAAATCCCATGTAAGTCCGTTTTAAGTGTTTTGAATGCCTTGGCAGATGTTTGGTCTGCTGTAGCCTATTCTATGTGTTGGGGCTGTCATCTTTTGTTGCGTAGAAACAACGCCTCTTTGCATTTTGTACAGCGGTTTGAGTCCTTGCCAATTTAGTGTTGACATTTTCATCTGGGTGGCGCTATCTCTTGTCGTTAATATTTTTTGTTATGGTAACCACATTGTTATTTTGAATTGCATAAATGCACATTTCGAAGGTTATTTTTTATAGGAAATGTCGTAAAGTATACCAGAAAATTAAAAGAAATTGTGTGTACAGTCGAATTCGGATAAGAGAACGCCGGTTTATTGAAATTAAAAATTTTAAACTAATATTTCGGACGAATTTTCAAACATTTTACTTCTCTTAAAAGAAAAACCGGTTAATTGAAAATCTGTATAAGAGAAAGACTTTTTGGCTGCAAAAACACAAATATATATGAAACGATCACCGTTTAAGAGAAAAAATATAATTTTTTTAATGGCGACGAACTTCATTAAAATTTGTATGTGCAACCTAAACTTATATTCCACATTTTCCAACCATCCAAGCAAATGTCTACGAAAAAAGAAGTTCTTACTCAATTCACTTCATATTATGATTAATAAATTTCACGATTTTTTAGATATTGATTGAAAACTTCGTTCAAGCGCAACGAGTTTCGCTTATCCGATGTTCTTTTAATTGAAAATCCTGCTTAAGAGAAAAACATTTTCTGAAATTAGGTGTTTTCGCTTAACCGAATTCGACTGTATATGTCCTTCTTTTCATATTTTACAGATCAAATCAGCTTCCCAAAATCAATCCTTTTTATATAATAATCTCATAAAAAGTCCGTTTTAAGTATTTTGAAGGCATTAGCAGCATATTGGCATTACGAGATATAAGTAAATGATTGGTCTGCTGTAGCCTGTCCTATGTGATGTGGCTGACATCTTTTGTTGCGTAGAAACAACGCCTCTTTGAATTTTGTACAGTGTTTGGAGGCTTTACTTCACGACAGTTATATTTTATACGAAATATATTCGTGTTTTCCAGAAGAAAAAAGAAAATATCGATTTAAGGCATTTTATGTTTTCAGGGATCGAATCACCACCTTGAAATTAATAATTCCATATAATAATTCCTACTCCATAAGGTGGAGTCTATATTAAATTTGTCATTTCATTTACAGAACCTTGAAAAAACCACGCAGTATATTTTCTTGATCAGAAAAAAAATTTATGGAGATTTATGCGTGTCCGGCTGTCTGCTGAAATCATGATAGAGATCACAACATTTTTGTAACCCCCTTACACATCATAATGTTTGTACCAAATCAAGGTTAGCTTCGAATAAAGCCATTCATTTTGATTTCTCCACACCAAAGGTAATTTTTTCACAAAAACAATGAAAATATCGTAAATATACGATCTTAACCAAAGCCAGTCACATCCAGTCATTCCGTCTTTTAATAATAAATTGTTAATAAATAAAAAAATTAATCCAATAATTATGACTTTGTTTTTGGGTTAACTTGCTTTGGCAAAAAAAAGACATTTGTTAAGAATTTAGTTAAATTTCTTTATTTTATTTGCGTTCTTTTAAAAGACGTCAATAAACGTTAATTGTTTATATTTAAGTAAACAGCTTTATGAGCACTACATGAAAATAAATATGAAACGTTGAAATGAAAGAGAAATTATATGGATACCAAAGAATATCAATTTTAATACAGTAGAGTCCCGAGAAGTACATTTTGGAATTCCGCACGCTATTTTTTTGCTTTCTTAAGATACTGATATATTTTTAATAATATTAGATTTTTTAGATAGTAGAATATTTCTTATTTTATTAATATATCTATATATTACTTAACTAATCATATTCGTTTTTTTTGTTCTTCTTTTAGAAAATGTAAGAAATCCTCTGATATTCCAGAAAAGCTGCAAACAAATACCAAAGAAATATTATAGATAAGTGATAAGCATAAAAGTTGTGATAAATCAGTAACCCCTAATGATATTGATTAAAAAACAATAACTAAGCTAAGAATACACTAAAAAAATAATTTAAAAAATAAACTAACCAAAGGAAAGAAAACTACATAAAAAGCTTACAAATGACTGCCAACTATTTGCTGGGTAGGACAATAGTACACGATGGTGAGTAATCATATATGACAAACAAAAAACTAAATAAAATACTTAATGGTTTTTTCTCAAATTATTTTTAGGTACCCGATCAAATCGCCGCTCCCTAGCCTCCCTTATTGTCGGGTTGGTGGTGGGATTTTGTTTAGCCGAACTTTTTGTACTATCCACACCAGAAAAACCCGAATGGTTACTCTATTCCGGTCATCAACATGGCGACATTAATGATGATCCACATGCCAGTCATGATCTTATGGATGTGGCGGGTCCGGAAATGGATGTTGGCAGTCATCAACATGCACACGAAAATAATACCGTGGCACAAAAATTATACAATGAAGTTCGTGTCCTTTGTTGGATAATGACAAATCCCAAAAATCATCAGACCAAAGCGAGACATGTCAAAAGGACATGGGGTAAACGTTGCAATAAACTGCTATTTATGTCTTCATCAGAGGATCCAGAATTGGGTACGGTAGCCCTACCCGTTGCTGAAGGTCGAAATAATTTATGGGCGAAAACAAAGGCCGCCTATCGTTACATTTATGAGAATCACATGGATGATGCTGATTGGTTCTTTAAGGCTGACGATGATACTTATACCATTGTGGAGAATCTACGTTTTCTACTGTATCCCTATTCGCCGGAGACTCCAATATATTTTGGTTGTAGATTTAAACCGTTTGTTAAACAGGTAAGCAGAGAAAAATTGCAAATTAATTTAAATTCCATAAGTAATCGATTTTTTTCTTTTGGTTGCTTTTAGGGCTACATGTCTGGTGGTGCCGGTTATGTATTGAGCAAAGAAGCTGTACGCCGTTTTGTCGAGAAGGCTATGCCAGATTCCAAATTATGTAGTCCCAAAAATAGCGGTGCCGAAGATGTGGAAATCGGCAAATGTTTGGAAAAGGTCCATGTGATAGCGGGGGATTCGAGAGACTCACATGCCCGAGGCCGTTTCTTCCCATTCGTGCCGGAACATCATTTAATACCAAATCATACGGATAAGAAATTTTGGTATTGGCAGTATATCTATTATAAAACAGATGAGGTAAATATCAGTTGGGAGATGTGTAAAAATATAATAATAGGTTTTAACATCGAAAAAATTATACGTTTTTTATTAATATTTGATAGATTTCGCGCGATTTTTTCTTGTTATACATAGTTTTTTCATTTACGAAACACTTCATTGATTTTCCTTTCCTCATTTTTTTTAGGGTCTCGATTGCTGTTCCGATCATGCGGTCTCCTTCCATTATGTTACACCTAATCAAATGTATGTTCTCGACTATCTCATATATCATTTGCGGCCGTATGGCATTATTAATGCTCCCGAAGTATTGCCGGAAAAATTAAAAGTTGGTGAAACTGAACCACCACCTGTAGCAGCATCGGACAGTGGTGGCTTGACAACATCATAAATTGTAATTAAAAAAGAAAAAAAAAAGAAAAACAAAATATATGAAAGTAGATATCTCTAAAGTTATTATATAAAGTTAAACTATAAGTAATCGAAAATCAAAAGCCGTTGTATATACAGATAATTTATATATTTAATTAATACACAATTATAATACATAGGCTGAGATGGTTCGGAAGTTAACATATGATATGGCTCCGTACTACAAGAATCTACTGAATTTTAACATTTTCTTCGATATCATGGAAGAATTTACTAAAAGTAGTAGATTCTTGCAGTATTGGAACAGACCAATAGTTAAATACTAAAAATAAAAACAAACATCATTCCAGTATTCTTTAACAATAAACAGGAAATTAACACAAACACCTGGTTCGGGACAAAATTGAAACACTTATAAAATTAAATAATGCTTTAGTATGCTTAGCCCTTCCGGGACATTTCAGTCCATGTTAATTTCATACGTACATTTATATGATCCGAAATCTTTTGCCATATGATAATTTTTAATAAAAAAAAATTAAAAAAACGAATAACTACATATTTATAAATACCTAGTTAGTTTTTCTTATATGCGACATAATAATATAAGATATAAAATCAAATATTTTTTTAATATTATTTTTTTATGTTATATTTCAGTTTTCAATTCGTTTGAGAATTGGCTTTTAGTTTTAGTAAAAAAAGAAACACTATTTTTGTACAAAAGACATGACAAAAACAATAATTTAAATATTATATATTTTATTTGTTAATATATTTAGGTTATAAGATTATATAATTTATATTATTGTATATGTTTATATGTGATCGCATTATTACCGAGGAAAAAAAGGACTCAAATTGTATTAAAGCACAAAAGAAAAAAATATAATGCTTCGATATTGTTTTTGTTTTAATTTTATTAAGTTCTCGCATTTATAGTTTTTGTGTTTTTATTTATTAATATAAACTTATCAAATGTGTGAATATATTATAAAAAATACATACAGAAATATATGCATACTTACTTTTTTAAGACTAATAACTGGCGTTATTGATTATTTTTTCTAGTTTGTTATTGCAAAATAGTCAGGCGTAATCCCAATCAGTAGTTTTTATAAAAACAACAATTTATTAGTGGGAAAGTATGGCAGGGGTAGGCAGGGAAAACTATAGCTTCGGGTCTCACCCTTAATACATATTTGTAAAAAAATGCACGGATATTTTTAGTACTTATATGTCCAAAAATTTAGCTAAAGAACTTGTTAAGGGTATATAGAACTAGTTCGAAAACCTTTAGCCTTTACAAATTTATTTGAAAACAATGTGTCTTGAGGAATTTTGCAAATTCAACCAATACAAAGTTCGGTTTGTGTGGTGTTGGATTTTTAAAAGGTATGTACGTGGTGAGTTTGTTACACAAATAAGCCTAAAAGTATGCTTTACAAATTTGTAAAATATTATTCTTGTTAATAGATACAGTACAAAACACGGCTCAGTGTACCGTAGCACAACGATGATAGTGTTCCTCAAGTTGGTACACTAAAAATGTTTGGAAACGCGGTCGAGCACTACAAATCGTAAGGTACAGCCTTCGGAACGATCAATAACCGGGTACATTTGTACCTTTTTTTTTTTGAATAATATTATAATGGAGTTATTTGGATAACATTTTGAAGAATCATTCTTGAGTTGATTTTTACCCATAATTAAAGAAGAAAATACAATGAAATTATTGTACAGTCTGTTAAGTCTGTTTTTACACGGTTTTGATATAATACGGTTTGAAAATTGAATATTTTAATTTTTTTTACACGAGTTTATTCCATTTAGTACGATTTGAAATTTTATGTACTTAATTTTTTTGTCAAATTTAATTTTTGCGAAGTATGTTCATATCACAAAAAAGTATTTATGAAAGAAAAAAGTCTGAAACCATCGATAGTATCGATAGTTTGCGAACACTAGCTTAAAGATTTAAGTGAATTCCCCTTTTAGCGCGTACAAACAATTTTTACTGGTCAAAGCAAATGTGAATATCACTAATTTAGGGGAATTCCCTTTTTTACACGGCTTCTTCTGGAACTAATCTACCGTGTAAAACAGACTTAGGTGTAATTTTTATACCCTTCACCACACTGTGGTACAGGGTATTATGTCTTTGTGCATATGTTTGTAACAGGCAAAAGGAAACGAGATAGACACATGGTTCCTTGTGAGAATGTGCATAGAATTACTTTCTAAGTCGATTTATGCATGTCCGTCCGTCCGTCTGTCTGTGCATGTTAAATTGTAAACAAAGTACAGGTCGCATTTATCATCCGAATTGGATGAAATTTGGCATAGGTCACTTATTCGGCCCAAGGACGAACCCTATCGAAATTGGGAAAAATCGGTTCAGATTTAGATATAGCTCCCATATATATATTTAACCGATTTAATGTAAACGGTACCTATATATCTTTCGATTTGCAAGAAATTTGGTACAGCCTAATCATTTAGGTCTAGAATTATGTCGGCCAAGTTTCGTGAAAATCGGTCCAGATTTAGATATAGCTCCCATATATAGTTTCGTCCGATTTCATGTAAATGGTGCACCAAAGTCCCTATATATCCTTCGATTTGCACGAAATTTGGCATAACGTACTGAATTGAGCCTAGAGTGATGTCTGCCAAGTTTTGAGAAAATCGGTTCAGATTTAGATATACATCTCATATATAGTTTCGTCCGATTTCATGTAAATGGTGCCCCAAAGTACAAATATATCTTTGGATTTGCACGAAATTTGACATAACGTACTGAATTGAGCCTAGAATGATGTCTGCCAAGTTTCGTGTAAATCGGTCCTGATTTAGATATAGCTCCCATATATATTTTCGTTCGATTTCATGTAAATGGTGCACCAAAGTCCCTATATTTAGATATAGCTCCCATATATATTTTCGTCCGATTTTATATAAATGGTGTACGTACTGAATTGAGCCTAGAGTGGATGTCCTACACTGATAAAAAAAATTGAGTATTCCGTACTTAAATGAAGCCGGAGCGGTGTCAAAAGTACGGTAAGAGTGGTTTTTCTTATACCAAGATGAAAAAACTTGATTTAAGTACGGTTTTTTCTAGTGCGGATTTCTTAATTTTAGCACCATTTGTGTCGGATTGTGTTTGCTTTAAGCTCAGAAGAGTCTTGATTTAAGAAAACTGGAATTGATTTAAGTTTATTTTAGTTTCGATCTAAGTACGAAATTTACTTGGTAAAAGATCGCTAGGATTGATTTAATGCTTAATAAAACTTGATTCAAGCGCAACGTGGCCTTGATTTGAGCATTCTATAAATCAGAATTATCTCACAATATTCTTGTTTCAAGAATTTTGTTCCTGATTAAAAGATTAAATTGAGAGTACCACAGATTGAAATGATAAAGAAATATATTTCCAAACTTGATTTAATCCAAACTCTCACTTGTTCTAATTCAAAAATAAAATTGATTTAAGAAATGCCAGTGATTGAAATGATCCCAAAGTCATTTAAATTGAGTTTTTCGAGCTGAATTCAAAATATTTTCCGTGTTTGATATGAAATAAAGCAATGGTTGATTTACGTAAAATATAGTTTATTTGATTTTTAAGAGAAATTATAAAGTAATACCAAAAATAAATGAAAAATCATTTTTAAATCTATATAATACAAAAAACTCCTCATGTTCACCTAGATGTTGTGTGTCCTTCACTTGGTGACGTTTCTTTCGTGATATGGCAGAATTTTTCCTTTGAAATTTTGCCACTTGGAAAACAACATATGACTCTTGCCTGGATACAAAAGTTCGAAATCAATTTGGATCTGAAAAGATAATACGAAATATAAAATCTATGGTGGTAAATTTATCAAATGAGACTGAAATGAAGACTATGTTAAATAATTGCTAATTTTTTGCAAATAATCATTTAAGTTAATGCTTACCAAATCAGCAGTTTCCCATGGAACTCTTTTCCTGTCAACCAATTGACGACTTTGGATTGCACAGAAATTGTTTCGTCATCGATACCAAACTATAAAATAATATTGAAAATTCAATTTAATTCGCCAAATCATATACTCATTAAATTTTATTACCTGCTATTGAAAAGTTTTTCTCGAAATTCTATTCGAAGACCAAGAGGAGGTATTGCTTCTTCTATACCGCACTTGAGCAGCTAAATAAATAAGGATATAAAGTTATTGTTAAACCATAAAGATAATATGGAAATATTGTAATTGAAGAATAATATAAAACACAACTAATGTAAAGCGCAACGACAAATAACGATATCAACAAAATTCTTTAGAACTATCAATGCATTTTGCTACATAACACAAAAATAATGAATACACAAAAAAACTCTACATGACTAACGGTATTTCACAACTCAAAACTGAAAAACATAGTAAGCGACGACCAGGAATACGAATAAATTCAATGAGAACGGAATAGAGCATACAATTTGGATTTGCTTCAACACTCTCTCTCCTTCCAAAAAATACACAATGCAACAGACAATAACAGAGACATTTTGGTTTGCTTTCAACTCGCTCTCTCCACTAAGATTAAGTGTGTTGCACTTACGTTAAGAATTTGTAATACTTGAAATATATGCGCGTTAGAAATGCAAGAAGTATATTCTTGATCTAAGAAATTTTGCGCTTATCGTTTTGAAGATCGCGCTTTTGTTGCATGGTAATATGTGTATACCAAGTAGGTGTTTGTGTGTACACATATATATTTTAGCAAACAGGCGTTGTTGAGCTTTATGTACATTTTCATAAGAATTTTTCGGAAATATACCGTTATTAAAATGTGTATGTAGAAATAGTCAATATATTTGGAGTAAAATATTACATATGTATAAAAAACACACGCGCACACTTTTATAAACACTTCAAAATATATATTTTATTTTTTCGCCATCTTTGTTATACTCACCTTTCAAATAATCAAAGACTGATTCCAATTGAAACTCCTGGAGTAATTTGCGCATACGGGAGTCGTCGTCCACAGAAGGCGTCTCTTTCACAGTTGAAAAAACACTTTCACTCATTTTTTGGCAGACAGAAAAACAATCAATTCTACAAACCGTCTACTGGCACGCGCAAATCGAACTAATACTGCTTTTCCACAATGTTCTGTATCAAAGCTAGAAATGAACAAACGCAACTAAGAAAAAAAAATGCAGCCGAGAGAGTTTTTGTATTCCATCATTTTCCTCTCTCAAGGCTTGTTATAAGAATGTTCTTCTTATTTCAAGTGATATTCCGCTTACTTTTCATTAGTATCTGAGAGAGTAAATTTGTTATGTGCTCATTGTTTTTCTCTCAAAGCTTGTTTTAAGAATTTCCTTTTTAATTCAAGTTATATATGACTTACTTTTCATTACTAGAAATTTTTTCTTGAATTAAATACAAATCTTAACTTAATATGAGAATTTTTTACGTAAGTCAAGAAATTAATACTTATTCCAATAATTTCCGTACTTGAATTTATAAAACTATCCAAAATTGTACTTATTTTAAGAATAACTAAGTACGAATTTTTCTTAATTTTTTAAGTACGATTTTAGTAAAAACTGAGTGTATTCGGCTTAAATTTGAAATGCCATTTTTCTATCAGTGTAGTGATATTTGTTTAAAGTCTATTTAAATACGTTTGCCCCATTGTAACAAACGAATGGCATGATAAGTCGATTCACATTTAAATAAATATCACATATTTTAGCTCATCCAATTTCGTGTTAATAGTCCTGTTTAATATACCCATAGTGGTGAAGGGTATCATATAGTCGGCCCCATCCGACTTTACTACTTTCCTTACTGGTTTTTATATAGCTTATCATTTTTTTATAATTTTGATTCCTACATCTAGATCAGATCCCGATAGACTAATTTAAAACAAAAAATCTCATGATAGTCCCATTCTTAAATGAATTACAGCGCTATATTTCGATGGGTCTACTAATAAGGCGGCCAGAACAGGATTAAAACGCAAAATATTTTTCAAATATGTAATGATAGTATTGTGCACGTATATTTTGGTTCGAATACAATTTATTTTTGTTTAATTGTTCTTTAAACAATAAATTTTGATAAATATATCGGTCCACTCATTCTGGTACACCCCTTACAAAATGGTCAATGGTCAAACTATCCGATTTGATCCAAACCGTGCACAACCTATAATATTTACCAAGTCTAGATCAAGTCCGAAGATGAGACCCATTCTGGCACCTCCCCAACAAAGGGCCAAAATTGTCAATATTTATAAATTCAATTTAAGGCGAATGGAATGTTCGATTTCAACCAACCTATTGCACAACCTATTATCATTACAAAATCTAGATCAAGTACGAAAATGGGATTAAATGGTATAACATCATGCTAACGGACTATCCGATTTGAACCAAACCTTGCACAACATATTACCTTTACCATGCGTAGATGAATTCCGAAGATCGGACCCATTTGTCTACTCCTTCTGGTAGCTCACCCACTAAGGGTCAAATTTCAATATTTATAAATCCAAAATTAGGCGGAAATTAAAACTATTTTTATTAGTTTTTACAGAAAAGTTCTTAAATTTAAGGCGAATTGACCTTAATTATCACTTTTAGACAATTTGAATCGGTTGAATAAATCAACCTAGAATATTATAGCTCTATATGTGAATAAGTGTTCTTTAATATTCATTCAATCTCTCAAGACTACTAAATCTTAGAAGCATATCAAAGTGGTGTAGGGCGATCGACCCGTCCGTCTTTTGTCCTGGAAATGAGATAACGAGATAAGCTCGTATTGTTGTCTCGACATTTTTACGCGTCTATCCGATATTTATACCCTATACAACTATGTTGTCAGGGTATTATAGCTTTGTACATCCCCAAGAGTTTGTAACGCCGCGAAATATTGGTCCTAGACCTTTAAATGTCCGTTCATCTGTCCATTATAATTTGTAAACACGATACAGGCCACAGTTATGGACCAATCTTCACGAAATGTAACATGTAGGATGAGTTCTGGCCAATAAATACCACTATTGTTTTTGGTAAAGATGGGTTAATATTTAGGGTATAAAATGGACCAAATACTTTATTTGTGTCCGATTTTCGGGTCGCTCCACAGACCGCAATTATAGCCCGAACATCGCGAGAATTGGATCAGGCTAAAGAATAAGCATGTTTGCTTTGATAAAGATTGGTCAATATTTAGCGGGTGAAATTGATCCTGACTTTTGTGTGAAATATTACAAAATTTGTATTCTATGGCGTATATATTTACCCTTGATGGACATAGACCCAAAGCTCCGAATATAGAACCACAGAAAGTTACATTTTCGTGGAAGTTTTGTAGGGTATCATGTGGTCGGCCCCGCTATACTGTTCCGCTTTAAACCTTTTGGTGAATAAATATAGTATCACTCAGATTCGGTATTTCGGGGAAATCTCCTTAGCATATATACATATTGGCTCAAAATTCAGTGTAGCCTCTATATAGCGTTACACTTCTACTAGGTGTTTTAGGCACGATTTTTTAACGAATTGCCTCTAAGTTGGTATTTTGAGTTCCAATTGGGTGGGAAATCTTCTTCGCACTGAACATTTTAAATATCGGTAAATATTTGGATATAGCGCTATATAAAGGACCAGCATTACTCTCTTCCTCTGTCGAAGTGATAGTTATAGATTTCCCGATGTTTAAATTCACCTCTACCATGTGGACTATAATGTCAGAATAAATAAAAACAAATGCAATTGTGCTGTGTTTTGGCTGTGTTTTTCATTAAAAGGCGAAACAATCAGAAAAAAAGAAGTATTTTTGAAGTACTAAAAACTTGTTAATATTTTATTTTTAAGTTGTGTAATTTTGTTTAAATATAATATCTATGAATTAAAGCTATAATTTAAAATTCAAGACCGGTTGAAATACTATCAAGGAGATTGACCAAGAAATATATTTGGCGAAACCAAGAGGCTGATCAATGCTAAACATGTTTCTGGAGCGGTTTTTTAATACTAATTTTGGTGAGAACCAAAATGTGAAATAATAACCACATATGTAAATGATACTAGTGATGAATATTCTAAATGTTTTCAGATTCGATTACACTTCGCTATAAAATTTAGGATTTAAGGTATGCAAAACCACCTATACCTATAGATGCTACTAATCGAGTAACAATCTGATTTTTTAAACAATATTCTTTGAAATCACTTAAGAGCTGTCGGAGCCTTAAACCTTTCCACAGAAAACAAGTAGAATGGAACAAATAAAGACGGGTACATTTAGGAAAATATCCTGCACGTCGATTTAATTACTCTTGATTTATCTGCAGATCTGTTACTTTAGAAGCGTTTACGATGCTACGTAACAATACCAAATAATCAATAAGCTGGCAAATATCTTTCTTAAGAGGTTTTGATCGATATCCCTAACTGCGAAATTAAACAAGGACTTTTCCTACCAATTGGGGTATCCTTATACTAAAAGCAGTAATGAAAGTAGTAAAGTTTGACTGGGCCGACTATATGATACCCTTCACCATTTTGTGTATATTCTACATATGGCCACTTCCGCAACAAAGTAAACCAAAGTCGAAGAATTTGTTTCTTTAATTGACATTTTTTCTTCTAAATACTATAAATAATACTAATGACTAAAAATGCAGACACAGCCGAAATAAAAACTGCAAAATCAACAATGTCGTGTGAGTTACGTCGCGTGAGTGACCGAGAAAAATCCTTCACAAATAAAGGATATGCCATATTTTGAAATTTTGAAAATGCAATATTAATGCTTGATATCTCTTTACATATATTAAATGTTCAAAATATTCACACAATTCGCAGAGTTTTCCCATTATTAGCAGAGATATCTAAAGTCATGTATATTTGAAGTCGCGTGAGTGACCGCTTTTTTGTGGCTTTTATTTCAAAAGTTAAAAACTAGAGGCTCTCAATTTTTTTACCACTGATAGTACTCCTAAAGTTAAACAAAAAAGTATTAAGGGAGAATTGTGAAAAATTTAATTGTTTTCGATTTATTTAAAATTTGATTTTGCCTCTGAAAGTCGTGACTGCGGAAGTGCCCATATGTATCCTAACAGACGTCGCGTTTTTCTTATATATCTATATCTGAACCGATTTCAGGGAAACTTGCCAGAGACTAATTTATATTACTTCAGTACGTTGTGTCAATAGGTCTAGCTATGAATCTTTCCACGAAGCTTTACAACATCATTCTAGACTTAATTCAGTACCCTATACAAAAATTCGTGCAAATCGAAAGATATATAGGGACTTTGGTGCACCAATTACATAAAATCGGACGAAAATATATATGGGAGCTACATATAAATCTGAACCGATTTTCATGAAACTTAGCAATATATATGGGAGCTATATCTAAATCTGAACCGATTTTCACGAAACTTTGCACACATCATTCTAGACTTAATTCAGTACGCTATGCCAAAATTCGTGCAAATCAAAAGATTTCAAGGACTTTAGTGGACAATTTATCTAAAATCGGGCGAAACTAGATAATCTCTCTTCTAATATTGATGGTAATGAATATACTTCATTGAATAAAATTAAGCATAAAATGTGTCCTTTTACCTATTTAAGGTTTTTTCTCTATACTGTGGTACGGTCTTTGTGCATAAGGAAAAGGAAACGAGATATGTTCATAGTTCCTGTTCAAGTTTTATAGGGTCCGTCAAAAGACGGACTCTATTGAAATTTGTGAAAATTGGTTCAGATTCAGATATAGCCATATATAAATTTGTCCAATTTAAAAATAATGCACCAAGGTCCCAATGTTTGTCCGATTGAGACAAAATTTTGTACAAAATAGAACCTGAAATGAGGTATATAAAGTGTTGTTCAGATTTAGATATAGCTCAAATATATAATTTCCTCTGAAATTTAATGTATCTACCTACGGCGAATTAAAATAACAAAAATGTAATTGACATATAATGTTACCATCAGCTGGCTTGAGACGGTTACCTTATTAATATACCTTGAACAAATGCTATAATTTGTTCTGCTCGTTCACACATTCACAGATCATAAATTTCTTCTCTTAAACAAACGGATTTTAGAATATATATTTTTTAAATGTTTCAAAACATCATATACACAAGCTACAATATGAAAACAGTGTAATTTATAAGTGGCTTTAGACCAGCTTGAATAATTGTACCATGGGTAGGTAGCCAGCATATAACATAAACCCCATAATATTAGATATTTTGGGTACGTTTTTTAATCGAAAAGGCTCTAATTTGGTGTTTTGATCTTTGGATATAGCGTCATATAAAGGTTCAGCGGTTATCTTTCCCGAATATTTTCATTATTTTTATATAGTCCGTACAAACAAAGCTTGTCTTTCCCGTGTTAAGTTCATAACCCGATTCTGTATGTAGTTTGTTATTTCTTTTTGTCCTGTTAGCATTTTACCATGATATATTCCGCATGTAAAAGTCTTAGTCGATTTTAGGTAGTTTGATAATGTTCCAGCTCATGGTGAATGGTTATTTTTATACCCTACACAAATACGATGTCAGGGTATTATATGTGGCTTTGTGTGGCCACAATAGTTTGTCCTATACCGATCGTCATATCTCTAATAGCTACTAGAAATGGACCGAAAACTTTGTTTTATCTTGTTTTCTAGTCGTTCGAGAGACCACTATAAAAGCCAAACATCAAGTATGTATTTACATAACATATTATGTTATATATTATATCATGTTTAAGGGCACAAAGCTACAAACAAAATTAACACTAGAAAGACTGGAATTTTGTATATACCTATATTGACGTAAATCGGTCAAAATGACCTCATCATGAAAGAATTTTTATTGTGTAAAGAAAATTTTTTAAACTTATTTTCTAATATTTTTTACATTATTTACAATCATACAAAACGTTGTTATTATTTGTTTTCGTTTATTATTTATGTTCGACAAAAGAGTAAGTGTTCGACAAGAGAGTAAGAGTTCGACAAAAGAGTAAAATCGACTGGAAATATAAAATTTATTTTTCCCGATTTGTGCGTTCGTTTGTATTTCTATAGTAGCAAACGGTTTTCCATGTTGTTGTACTGATCTGGTCATATAAGAAATTTACTTTATACAATAATAAAAGTAGTTTGATTATTTAATATTTTACAAGAGGTCAAAATGATCGATTTTAGGCAAAATAGGTATAGCACATGCGAATATGGGGAATGAAAGAGCAGCTACCATGATTAATAAACGTAGTTCTATGTGGTACAAAAAGTTACCAAATTTTAAAAAGCTGTGTCATAATATACACAATTGTTTTGTACTTGAAAATGAAAAACGGTCAAAATGACCGCCTTAGGCAATCTAGTGTTAATACCACTTAACCATATAACTTAAACCACTTCCAAAATAAACGACTCAAATGTTGATAATGTATTCCGCAGAATTCCCACCAGATTCCCATTTTAAATAATATTTTAATTATTCGATGTTTAATTTGTTTGTGTAAATCACAGCATGTTTTGTTTCATTTATTATCTATAGAACTTCATCTAATTTAAATATTATATATCTAACTAAATTATAAGGGATTATCAGATTCTTCATTACGCCACTTATTCAATAGCTCTTCCATATTTTTCTTCGGTGGTAATTCCAAATAACTCGGTAATATACCGAATGGTTTCAACTGATATATTAAATAATCCATGACATACATATTATCCGGATGTATGTAATGAAACGATATGGCATAATTGGAGCAACAATTGAGGCCCTGTAGATAGTGAAAACAGAAATGATTATTTTTATGTTTAAAATATCATTAATAATTATTATGATTGTTAAGATATATGTTGATATCTATTATCTTAATATATTAATGTAAATTAAATGAAATGGTAAAATTCAATAAACTTAAAACTGATGCAGGGTTTCATAAAATTTCTAAGTTCAAAATTCAATTAGGAATTATTTGATATATTATATATGCCGACCACTGTATAACGCAATCGACTGTGTCTAGTATTTTTCTTTTACTTACATCTTCGGTTTTGTAAAATATGTAACGCCAATACCAACTAGACTTATCCTTTGGCTTAAGATGACCAGATGGTTGTGTTGGGAAAAATCGTCCGCGTTTCAGATCATCACGGGAATCTCCTGCAACAACGCCTACATTTTGCAAACAACGACCCATTTCACTGTCTTCGGAACCGCCAAAACCTTTGCGACATATCATGCGATTGTTGTGGCCCAACTCAACGAAACGTTTAACTGCAGTTCTACTTAAAACGTATCCTGCACCACCGGACATGTAACCCTAAAACAAAAATAAAATATTATTTGATGATTACAATATCTAGAAATGAAAACTTACCTGTCTAACATGGGGTTTAAATTTACAGCCAAAGTAAACGGGGGCCTCAGAGGACATGGGATACAAAAATAGTCTTAAATTTTCCACAATCACATAACTAGGAAAATAAAAAATTTAATTACCTCATAAATAATTGGAAAACTGTATAAATACTCACGTATCATCATCGGCCTTCAGAAACCAATCGTATTCATCGATATAATTTTCATAGATATACTTAAAGGCCTCGCGAGTTTTCTTCCATAATTGCCCTCGGCCTTCACCCACTCCCGGCAACTTAACAGCACCCAGCTCTTCATCTTCTTCGGAACTCATAAAGATTAGTTTATTGCACCGTGAACCCCATGTGTTCTTAACATGAATTGCCTTCTTTTTATGATTTGCCGGACCCGTTAGGATCCAACATAAAACTTTTACCTCATCATATAATTTATCCGCTATTGTTGTATTGAGTTCATAATATCTAAACTTATTATTTGCTATTTGTTGTGGTACGTTTTCATTATGATTTATTTCATTAAATATTGGATTCGCGTGTTCTTTATATTCTCTCGGACTGCGAGACCATACATCATGTTCTAAATCCTCATCCTCATAACTATCTGTTGTTGAATCGATGGGGGATTCGAATTCTTCTTTTATTTCTTCGCTAGGATTTGGCTGAGTCCATACATCTTGAGTTCTCACCGTATTGCCGATGTTGGGTATTTCATATTTGGATGTATCCGTTACTTGAGAAAAGGTGAATCCAATAGCTATCCCCACCATTAAGGTAACGAACAGTTTAAGATTTGATACACTGCCTTGACTGTACATTTTTAAGTTTGACTGATGATTTATAAGTGCCATTAGAATGTGTCCTCATACTGCAGACAGAAGGATTCTGGAAAGAAAAAGAAAAAAATATTGTATTAAAATTAATGGTTTTGAAACATTTCATCACCTAAATATCATTCGATCATCACCGAAAACTATAGATGTCGTTTTTGACTATAGCCGCAACTTTATGGAAAATGTCAGAGCCATAAACCGACACTTGCCAGTCTATGTCGTTCGGGAGTCAATATATAAGCCAAAGAATGCCCTCATAATTGTGACCTCTAAGGAAAAACCGAGAAAAATAAATTTTTTGGTCCATTTGATCCCGATCATTGGCAAAAACTATAAGTGTCGCCTTTGGCCAAAACCGAAGCTTCATGCAAAATTTCGATTGGTCTATAACTGTGGTCTATACAACAATGAGACTGTAGGACCAATATTTCGCGACGTTACAAACTATTGGGGCCACACACACCCACTTGTAATACAAGAAAGTCGCGTAGAGTATAAATATGGTCTATCTTCCAAACTTAAATAATAATTACTACTAATAACGGATGATACAAATATAGCCGCTCAAAGTCACAGAAAAAATAATTCATACCTTCATTTCTGTATTTTATGAATCCATTTCATAACACTTTAAATCAGGCATGCTTAGCCGTAACAGATCGTCGACGGTCTTTTTTCTCTCTTCGTCATGCCATGTTCTGACGGGCATTCGAACAACGTAGTTAGCTCTCAGAATTACGTACATGAATTAACCCGTTCATACAACACTATTCTTAATTCATGTCATCAGAGTTTATTTTTTCAAACTTTTTTGTTTCTTGTTTTACACCAAAATTGTAACATATTTGCATGAGTCACATATTGATCTAAATAGAAAAAATAATTCTCTTTCTCCTGACTATAGTATGAACCCATATCTATTAACTTTTAATTAATGTTTTCCATTTTTTCTGAAAATATTATTGTTTTCATACATTTTTATATTTTCTCAATTCAAATGTCACATATAACAAATTGGAGATTTTTTTTGGGTGGCCCCACATTTGTTTCTTGTTTTGTACGCTAATTAGAACAAAAGGGAAAGAAATGCATATTGCATTATGTAGACAACTAAATACAATTTGCATAGACAATTTTTTACTTTTCATTCATCATTTTCAATTTGACTGAAAAAGTTTGAAAATTTGATAAATATTTTCAAGCTGTCAAAATTAATTTATTTTCGATAAATACTCTCAATTGTTAGGGATGGGACAAATTTCTTCGTTATTCAGAGAGTGATTCGAATTGAACAACGTACAAAAGTAGGTTTTCGCTCAGAAAATTTTGTATGGGGAACTAAGTAATTACTTCATAATTAAGGGTCGAACAACGAATGAGAGAGCGAACAACGATCGTCTGTACATGGCATCAGTCGATTTTAATGATGAATTCTCAGTTACGCTCACCCACACTTACTCTCAATTTTGTTATGCCCAACACTACTTTAAATACTGGTTTCTTATTAGAGAGAGAAAAGCGAAAAAACAACTTTGGAGATGGCGGGTTTTATATTTGCTATTGATACGTCAAGTAGTTTTGTCTATACAAGGGTTCAAATCTGATAATTGTAGACAAAATGCCTTTTCTGTATTTTGTAAAGTTTCGTCAAAGACAAAATTATTCTACATAGAATTTCACTATTTATTTTTAGAAAACTATCTCTAATTTGGGTATATCATTTTTTTTATCAAATGTCGTACTTTTCCAAATAAATTGGAAACTACTACAACTACCCCATTCTACTGGACGCAATATTTAAGATAGCTCTGAAATAATTCTAAGAAAGTGCTAGTACATCTAGGATGTTGGGCATTTCATATGGGATATATTAGTCCACGTTTTGGTAGAGCCCCATATAAAGGTAATTTCAATATTCGGCATTTTAGGGATGATGGACACATTTAAAAACGGTAAAGTAAGAAATAACCTATAACGACAATTCTATCAATAGATTGTTGCAAACCATAATGTAGACCAAATACAATTTTTTTGTAATTTTAATGGGGGTTTTCCTAAAAACTAAAACTTGCACAACGCGCTCAAGTTACTACAACATAACGTGTGCCGAGTTTTATTGAAATCGGCTCAGATTTAGATATAGCTCCATATATAGTTTCATTTGTTACCAAATACGAACACAAAATAGCAAATTACAGCCAACGAGCTTAAAAACCCTAAAATACCGAAAATTTGGGGGGTACCGAAAAAAGGGGACCAATATTTATAATTTTTAGTGGAGAGATTAGGTACTTAGTAAGAACACACTATACTAAATTTCAGCGAATTCTGTTAAAAACCGCGCTCAAAAACCCGAGGACCGATATAGCCCATCTTCGAATTGTTACGATCTATCTAAATTCGTTTAGTTGCTAGAGTAATTAAAACGGACAGATGGACAAACGGACATGCTTAGATCGTCATAGAATAGATGAGTTTTAAACGGAATTTAAAAATAATATACCCTCCATATTATGGTGGAGGGTATAAGAAGTAAAAAGGTTAAACGTCGAGGTGGACATTCAATATATCTAAATCGAAACTTCCAGCCGAAAACGAAATAAGAAACTATACACTCTCAGGGATAGGACCTTGAACATACCGAACCGAACAACCGAAAATATCAAAACACAGCTACATCGGGTGTAAAATTTGCCCAACATCCCCAAATTTGAAATTAATTTAAAATCGCGAGTTTATAGAGCAACTCTAGTATAAAAATATAGAGAAACCCTATTATCGCCCATGTGACATGTTCCGATAGTTTTTGAATTCCCATACTTTTTTAAATTCCCATGTTGTGCAAAATGGTGTGCTCAATTTCGAGCGAAAGTGCGGCTCGAAAGCATAGCTGTGTTCAATATGTTACGAAATGTGTTCGATAAACAAACATATGTTTCATTGGAATTCGCAATTTGTTTAACAACAAAATTAAGAACAAAATATGTCTGCTGGCTTATTAATTGCCCTGGTTTCTACCAGAAAAAGTCTAATGATACTGGAACGTGTTAAAATAAGCATTTATTGATATTTTGAGAGAAGTTGGTCCTTTCATACACACGGGTACCATTCCCGAAAGCCTGCAGTTAGCAGCACAGATTTCTGGCTGTTGGTGGGTTTCAGAGGGTAGTGGCAAATGATTCAAATATAAGTGTTGATCGCACAACAATGTGTAAAATATTGTGGAGAGTAATAAAAGTCATGGAAGACAAAGTGAGTGCAAGCTGTGGACAGCTGCAGACCAGGATCCAGACATGATGCTTTTATTTGACATATGAGTGCAGCTAGGCAGCATTAACAAAAGAGGAAATGGTATGCAAAATAGTTGGCTTCTAGGAGACAGTGGTTACGCTTTAGAAACATTTTTGATGACGCCCTATAAACAAGTGGGGCATGAATCTTGTCAACATCGATATAATAAAGGGCACACATCTGCAAGAAACTTTATTAAAAGTATTATTGGAAATCTTAAAAGTAGATTTTTTATAGATTCTATTTTTATTTTGATCATATGGTGGTTGAGTTTCCAGATTGATCTCAAAAATGTTACGCACTGTTTTTGATAAAATGAGCCCTTTTTTATTTTCTTTAATTTTACTATAAAAACTAATGTAAATACTTTATTTTTTAAATAAATATTGTAAAAACACGTTAAATATTACTTCAGCGTTCTTTTTTAACTTGTACGTGCTCTCATTTCGTTTTCAATCCACAAGGCTATATGTGCTCGAATTATATTCCCAATATTTTTTTGGGAATTCGGAATGGAGCACACCAAATTTGGGAAAATGTTTCACATTCGAGCAAACTCGAAATGCAGCACATGGGCGTATATAAATATTTAATTGAGTATAGGATGATGTAGATGTCGATATAGTCACCTCATTTCCGCTATTTAAGTCATATGTTTTGGCCCAGCTAAAATCGAGTTATCCTTTTTATTAATAAATTGTACAGCAAAATAACAAAAAATTCTGGGAAAAATTACAATTACAGTTTTAATTGATCCTAAAGAGTTGAAAAAATACCAAGCTGACCTATTTTTTTAACTTTAAATAAAGAGATAACTACATATTTCCACATATTCAATTATTCTGCCAGTTAAATATGAAAACTCTAATCCGCATGTCTTTTTCGGCAATACGTCATATACACGAGGAAACTAAGTAAATTCCAAATTACTTAAAGCTGACAATGTTTAATTAAATTTGGTTTTTATTTTTAACAGAAATCTTTAATCGCGATATCACCAACATTTCGCAAATTAAATTAAAAAATAAGCAACAATTATTGGTAAGTCTGCATTAAAACAGGTCGTGAGGTAATAATAGCTCATCATCATCGTCCAAAAGAGTAAAGCAGTAGGAGAAATTATCTTATGAATCCCAATTCTCGTATTTTCTCTCGTAACGGAATGCTGCCCGAGGATGCAGACGCTTCTGCTGGCTGACCTTTAATGGTACAGCATAAGTCAACATTTCGATTAACAACAAAAATAACAAGAGGGAATTCCATCAACTGGAAACTTATGTAAATAAATTGTAAACCAAAAAATTAATTTCTACTAATCTACGACTTGGTAATACACTACACATTACACAAACTTGACACGAACACTTGCGAATCAATTAATCTTAGTTCTTACATTTTATTATACTCTTGAACAAATAATTTGAATTGTGCTATAAAATAGTTTATACGTATTTACAAAAAAATAATAATGATAGTAAAAATAAATAAATAAAACTTCAATTAAAACAAGCCTAACAGATTTGAGTGTCAAAGTCGAGAAATCGGTAATTTATAAACATACCAACAATCGGCACAGTAGGGTGCATCAACAAAATGTGTGTCATTGATTAAAGCCATTGTGGGTAGCTTTGTTTATATTTTGTTGTTGCTGCCGCCGCAACCGCTGCCGCTTTGGTGGTGTAAGCAGATATAACAAGTTTACCACCGGTAATACATCATGGGCAACATTTTTTGTGTGCTTCAGGTGAATCAGAAGTGACAGACCGACCAACAACATCGTCGATTACAATTGAATAGCTATTTTCAAGGAATTTGTGAGTCATTTCGTTAATTGAAATTATTATTGAGAAAGAAATAATGTGCAGAAATAATATGTTTGATCTGTGATTATGTAAGTAGGAGCGAAAAAGTCTTAAGACAGAGATCAGGCGATGTATGGCTTTTAGCTCTCAAATTTGGAATCAAATTGCCAAAAACTTTTGTGGGATAAATTCATTAAAGTCTATACTAAACAAGTGAAAAAGGGTTAAGTTCGGCCGGGCCGAACTTTGGATACCCTCCACCATAGTTATACTGACAGATACATGCAATGAAAATATAGGGATATAGGAATTCTACAAACCGATTTATGTAAACCATTATGTACACCAAATACAAACTATAATCTTGAAAATTTTGGTGAGAGTAATTCTTAGTCCGAAGGTACTTGAACGGCACGAAAAGGGGTCAAAAGTACTAAATATAGTATTTAGCGAACCGGTGGAGCTAAAAATTTTAACCTTTTGAATTATATTATTATTTATATTCTCTTTTACAAGAATCTAAAATAATTCTGATAGCAGAATTCGTTCATTTCGAATACGGAGCGATTTGGATGTATACACAAATTATTACTTATGTATTTTTTGCCCTCTTCCAAAGAATGCATATCTACTAGTTGTATAATAAATATAAGCTCTAAAACATTTTGTTTCCTGTGGGCCATAAAGGGTTAATGATGGATAGGATAGATGCACTAAAAGTTTTTTTTTTTAATTCGAACTACAATTATTCGAAAAGTATTAAAATGTACGAAATTTGGTACAATTTCGTAGCATGTTAAAGTATAGAGCGTGTACTCATATTAAAGAAAAGTAGTAAACTGTACTAAATTTGGTATAATTTCAATTCTGAGATACGAATGGAGCTGTACGGAGTTTTGGAAATTGTTTACGAATGTACTAAATTGTAATAATATTGGTACAATTTGGATTTGGGTGAACCGATAGAGCTGGAACACTGATATTTGGAAATAAGATTACTGTTGGAGTGTAGGATTGGGGTATGGATTTAGTTTAGGAAATTTATACTTTTGGTACAATTTGAATTTTGGGTGAATCGAGAAATCTTGAAAAGTTGTTTTGGAAATTAGTACTACTGTGTACTAAATTTTGTACAATTTTAATTTTGGGTGAACCAATAGATTTGGAATTCTGAAATTTAGACTTAGGATCATTGTGGGGAAAGTATTTAGGATTGGGGTATGTAGGAAGATTTACAAATTTGTACTAAATGGTACAAATGTGGATTTGGATGTACCGATAGAGCTGCAGTCTTAAAAACGGGCAATAAGATATCCGTTGGTCGTGATATAGGTAGTTTTTAATGTGTACTAAATGGATTTGGATGAACATATAGAGCTCGAATCATGAAATTTTGAATTAGTATTGGAAACAAGTACTAAAAGTGTACGAAGGTAATAAATTGTACAAAAATTAGTATAGAGCTAGATATGTGTTGCGGTCAGAATTGGTGCGTAGATATGAAGGCAGTTTTGGAAATAAGTACGATAATATGGAAATTAACTGGTACTAGAATTGGTGTTTATGTTCTGACATATTCAGTTCTCTGTGAAAGCAAAATAATATATTTAGACATGTTTAAATAATTCTCATATTCGCTAAAAAGTAGAGGGCATATGCTAGTAATACAATAAAATAAAAAAAATATAATTAGGAAGGTCAGGGAAATCATTAATCATTTATTTGTCGACACTAAAAACATTGTTAATCCATTCGTGCATTTGAATATCCATAAATCAGTCGGGGACTATGTACCTGACCAGTGAGATGTCAAAAAAATTAAATAATAAATAAAATTAAAAAAATATTATTATTCCAATTTAAAGACACTAAGGTTGGGAGAATGTGGTACATATGCAAAAACCATATTCATATGTTTGTAACATGCAAAAGGAAACAAGATAGATCGATAGTTACTTTTATGAATATGCACATAATCTCCCTCTGAGTCGTAAACTTAATAAAATGAAATTTGGTACTGCTCATTTATTTCATCGAAGTGCGATCTCTATAGTAAAAATCGTTTCCGATTTAGATATAGTTCCTATATATAGTTTCTCCGATTTTATGAAAATTGTTCACCAAACTATCTTTGTTTATTCGGCAAATTGTATGAAAATGGTGCACGAAAGTACCGAAAATGTATTCGTCTCCATAATCTGCTCAAAGGTGAAAATGGGTTTAGATTTAGATATAGCCTCCGTATATAGTTGTCTGATTTTGTACAAATAGCCAACCAATCACTCAAAAATTTTTCGATTGGCGTTTGTCTTGAATGATCTATGTTAAGTTTTCTTGAAATTGGTTTAGAAGCAGATATAGCTTCCATATATTTATTTAGTCCGATTTCCTGTAAATGGAGCAATAAACCACCACTTTGTCTGATTGACACGACATTTTTCATATAATTCCAATTCAAACATTGTTTAAATCGAGATACATTGAATCAACCATATTCTATATAGTGCGTTGTTAAGATATGCTTTTTAGAGCATCTCTTGTCTATATTTAAAGTGTTGTTGTCTTTACGGTCTCGTCAAACTTTTCTCCTTTCCTTGTTGGTTTTAAAATAATCTTGTCCATTTACGTGACTATCCCGTTAGGTAAATAATGAATATAATTGATTATTTTCAAATATTATAATTAAATATGAAACTAATAATTAATCACTTCTCTTAAGGGTCAAATACCCCCCAAGCCCCTACAGGGTCCGAGGTGAATACCATAAACACATACATACTAATATAACTATGTTTTATTTATAAATTGCGAATAACTTAGCATTTTCGTATTTAACAATACTGATTGACATTAATTCATGTGGAGTTTGTCTTCTCTTTTGCAAACATGTGTATTAATTAAACAATTCGCCAGCAGAGAATTTTGTTTCTATTTTAAAATATATTTCTTTGAATAATTTTGCAGTTCATTGGCCATCTATCTATTGCTAACAGCTAGAGGTTAAAAAGGTTAATGAACTTTTACCTATGCGATGTGATCTCAAGCCACATGATGTATACATAAATGACCTTTGTCTTTGGTCACTATGTTTTATATATACATATAAACATTAATTACATTGAGTATTGAGCAACGTCATGACAAATTAGAAAATTAATGGTATATTCTTTGATAAAAAATTAAGTAAAATTAAAAACATTACGGTATTAAAATCTGTGTTTGAGGCTTATTTCAAAAGTGTTGTACAGTTCTCCAGGTTAACGAATCTAACATATCGAGCTATATTCGCCAAAAAAACGAAACCCTCAATTTAAAATTTTACAGGAGAATGTTTTGTTTTAATAAATTCAAATTTAATAAAGGAATTATTTTGAAATTTAGAATTATAGTTTAAAACAAAACTAGTTTGTTACAAAACTATAGTTCTAAATTTCAAAATAATAGCTATATTAAATCTGAATTTATTAAAACAAAACCTTCTCCTGTAAAATTTCAAATTGAGGGTTACGTTTTTTTTGGCGAATATGGCTCGATATTTTGGCTAGACTTCGTTGAGGACGTACATTATGCAATACTATTACTCCTAAGATGTTTTATATTGAAAAGAGATTGAAAAAAAAAATAAAAAATAATTTTAATTTATATTAATCAAGGTTTCAGCTATCTACCACGATATTTTGAAAATGAAATAGTTTTAATTTTGCAATCCGGTTTATTATAAACTAGCATATGCACGCTACTTCGTTAGTGAATGTAGGGAATACCAATACCGACCATAATAAATTTTAGTACCTATGTTCTCTTATCTTATGTTCTAAAAAGTATGTGGAAAGTAAATTTTAATTCTAAATTTCAGGAATCATCAGAATTAGAAATCACATATATCCAAATTGTATAAAATTTAGTACTTATCGTACACATAGGTACATATTTAAAAAAAGAAAATACCTGCATATCCCAATCCCACATCGCAACAGGAATCTTTACATCAAACAAAATCACCTATATCCAAATTGTATCAAATTTAGTACTTATCGTACACATAGGTACATATTTCAAAAAATACCTGCATATCCCAATCCCACATCGCAACAGGAATCCTTACATCAAATTTCAGGATTCTTGCTCTATCGGTTCTCCAAAAATTCAAATTGTACCAAATTTAGTACTATTTAATGCACCTAAATACTGAACTTCCAACATACCTCAATTCGAAATCCAACAGTAGGGGAGACTGGGGCACCATCGGCACTTTTTTTTAGAGCCTTATATCTCAGGACTTATTCAACATATATAACAACTTTATGGCTGATTATTGTCCTCTGACACTTAATTATAAAAAATAGTACCAAAAAGATATAAAAAAATAGTATTAGTTAAAAAATTTTACAGTTTTGTAAAAAAAGTCAAATTCGCCGAATGTGCCCCAACCCGGGGTAGCTTCGGCATTTGATGGGGCACATTCGGCACCATAGTCATAGCCGGGTAATTGTCATCGCTATCAGTCTGGTTGAAATTCTGATCCTCTAAAGGCACTATTTGGTTTTAATACGCGGCACAATGTTTGAATTTTAGGGCTATATTTTCTAGAGGCGAACGTTGAAATCTCAAAGTCGCACACACCATCAGAAATAGGGGATTTCTATCGCATTTTCGTTAATACATTATATATGTAATTTCGAACCATATTAAAGGATTATTTTTAAAGCCAAACTCAAAAACATTTTAAGGAAATAATATTGCACTATCTGTATATGGCCGAATGTGCCCCACTTTAAGATGCCGAATGTACCCCGAATGTACTTTTTACAGTTTTTTTCATTTTTTTGATCAGTTCTGTAAAAACATAATATTTTTAAATATTTCTATAATAATACACATCGTAGTTAACCACTTTTTAATAATATTGTCTTAAAAATTTAAAAAGTTTTATACACGAAATACTTACGAAATGGAATTGAAATATTACAGAAATATCTATACAAATACAAAAACCCATGTATCTAAATAAGCTTATTAGCTAGAAAATTCAAAATTTGTGTCAGTTATTTATTTGGATATTCAATACCTATATATCGAAACTAGTGATGTACGGTGAGAGCTTCATATCGAAAACGCGATTGCCGAAGGTGCCCCAGTCTCCCCTAATCTTAATTTCCAATCTTTAAAGTGATTATTTATAAGTCGAGCTTAATGATCTAAGTTTTGCAATGAAAAGGAAAGCCAGGAGAAGAACCTACGTACCGACCATTATGCGACGCGATTCGCCGTTGGTCAAGCGGCTCATCAGGCATATTGGGCTATGTGGCTTTACAAAGGTCGTATGTTGATAACTTGTATTTATTCCGCCCTGATGCGAAACTTGCATATGCGAATTAAATGCAAATTTGTCAAAGTTTGACATTTGTCTTCAATTCTAGGAACAGTCCTTTTCAAAGCAGATTTTTGTTGTAGCGATGGATAATTAATCCACACACCTACAATTGCTTCCACAGCATACACATGTTTTTGCCCAACCGTTTTGGAAGTGTGTTGATGGCTCAGAATGTTAAATGGTCTGACAACATTTGTGTTTCTCCGAGGAACGAAGTTCGAGCTGCAAATTTCAGCATTCCTTTTTCAACAATTCACTCCAAATTCAAATTTACCAAATTTAGTACACATTAGTACGATGTTCTACCACAATTCTACAATGCAGCTGAAATCTTATTTCCAAATTTCAGTGTTGCAGCTCTATTGGCTCACCCAAAATCCAAATTATACTAAATATTTTACAATTTAATACTTATCGTACACAAAAGTACAGATTTGCAAAACTATCTACATGTCAGAAGGTAATGTTCATTTCAAATTTTAGGAGTCCAGCTTCATCCATTCCTCCCAATTACAGTCAAATGCCACTAGACGAGATTTCTGATCTCCAAATATTTTACAAAAATGTTGCTCATAAGATCCGTATCTTTTTCCATTTTTCAGAAAATCGTATCCAAACTTTATCGGTTGGTACAATAGTAAAGCAGCTTTCTTGTACCATTTTTACGACTTCGACCGATAAACGGCTCTATTGTTCTATCACTGGATCTAGTTGAGCCTTAAGCAGACAATTTATTCTATGTGATTAGCAACGTTTTAGATTTTATTTGATATATATAATTATAAAAAGTTGATTAAAACCGCATTATTATCTGAATATCCGGTTCAAAAATGTAGATATCCGAATCTGTCTCCCACATAAGATTTATGGTTTAGGAAAATGAGGACAAAAAAAAAAATATCCACAAGAACCCGAGACAGAAGGAGCTTATGTTATATTATTGGAAATGTTAATAAATTAAAAATAAATTAAAAATATAAAATTTAGTCTCTTAATGTCTTAAGCTAGAATATGTTTTCAAATAAGTATTCCCCGTTTTATTTGACTGCAAACTTATAAAAATAACTTGCAATAGCCCCAAACAAAAATATTAAGTTTTTCATGAATTTTAGAACACAATATAACTCAAAAACTTGAATTATATCGAATTAACCCTCCTGGATTTTTAATATAATCACCACATGGAATTCTCCACACCCAGGCTCTTAATTCCATTTTGTCGTATAATAATACAATAACATGTTATCCGGTTTTTAACTTATTTTATATAATTTTTACACTTTCCAGACATTTTCTTGAACATCTCAAGTTTTTTTTTTTATAATTATCTGTTCTGAATTACCAACCGTTTAAATATTAGAGTGTACTATAATCTTTTGAAATAGTTTTTTTCTTGTTTTCGATGTTGGACCACATTACATTAAACTCTAGATATACGGTATGATTGATAACATTTTTCTAACCCGATTTTTCGGATGATATATTTATTTTGTTAGCGCTTAGTTGTTCTTTAATGTTTTTGGCAATACATACTGAGACACGAAAGAAGTAATTTAAAGCACTATTAAAATGTAGAACAAATCAATTAACAATTTCTCAACACTGTCTGTTGCAACTTACAAAAAATAAAACAAAATAGCATTGTGTCAAATACTACACCTAACGATATATTTTCGTATTGTGTAATTTTTAGCAATTAGCACTTCAATATTTCGTAAAATAAACCACTTAAAATGGCGTGAAGTTTAAAAAAACTGAAATGTTTACATACTTCACCGAGAAGAATAGTTAACAGGCTCAAACATTACGAAGACAGAAGGGCAAACATTGTTCTTAAAAAGATCGGAACCATTTTATGGAGAATATTTCCTTGTCTAGTAAGATAAAATGGTCTGCTAGTAAGTTAAAATGAAATACCCAATTACAGACAGGAAACTGGGCTAGGTACTTCAACTCATCGAACATCATGCGGGACTTTTGTATAGGGGCTATTAAAGAAAACTAATAAAAAATATTTTATTCATAAGGAATCTGGAATGCAAATTACAGTACTGCGTAGTGAAAATCTTGCTAAAACCTTTGAAATACCGAAAATTTGGCGTGTCTTTTTTCTGTTGGGGCTACGTCAAAACATTTATGATATAATTTATGATTTTGAAACGTTGGTTTACACTCTACGAGAACCAGGAATTCTAAATTAATGCCACATCGGTAGGGAAATATGGTTGAATGTTTCAACATCCCGAAAATAGGATGGAGACCTATATATGGGGTTATGTCATAACATAAAGATACGTCGAAATAGTTCTGCAAAAACATTTCCCCGCCGAAATGCGCAAACCCTTTTTTAGTACCTTGTAGATTCATTTAAATTATATAATATACTGTATATTGTGTATATAGTCTTGATCAGGGTACAATTCTAAGACGACCAAGCCATGTCTATTCGTCTGTAATCATGTAGTTTCATGAAGGAATTGAGACAGGCAGGACAAGTTCGAAAATGGATTATATAGGCCCACGATTTGGGGTAGCTTCCATTGGTTTTCAATCCAATTAGCTGTAGTTCTTACCATAAAATATCAATATTGATTGACTTTACGTATATCGTCCATGTCATAGTAACGCTTCAATTTCGATATTGTGAACATTTCGACTTATTTTATACCCGACTTAGTTGTAATTTGGTATTTTCGATTTTTATTAGATAGCTAATTCCAAATTCTCCTACCAAAAATTATTAAGGAGTGTACTCGTATATAAAATATCTCATTCCGTTTGCAACACATCGGAATATTCATCGGATTCCTTATAAAGTATATACATTCTTTATCAGCATAAAATCCTATGCCGATTTGTGCGTGTCCGTATATCTGTTGAAATCACGATAAAGATTATTATTATTATTGCAAATGGGGTATATCGGTCCACGTTTTGGTATTAATCCCATATAACGGTACCCCCAAATATTCTGTATTTTGAGGATTTTTGACACGTTTTTCCACCGAATTGGCTGTAGTTTGCTACGTTTGGTTCTCATTGGGTTTCAAATCTTCTTACCGAGAATAATTAATATTCATCTACTTTTTAGAGTAGCTCCCGTATAATAGTGTAGAAACTTTTTTCAACAGAATCAGCTTTAGTTTGGTATTTTAATAGTTTTGGGCACTTTTTTTGTAATTTATAATAGTGGGTTGTGGTATGGTAGGGAAGGTCCCATATAATGCTACACCCCAAAATATAGGTATTTTGGGGAGCTTGATTACGTGTTTCAAACAATTTTGGAGCAGTTTAATATGTCAGATTCTCATTAAGTAGAAAATGTCCCTACCAAAAGTTATCAACATTGGGCCATGATTTCGGGTAGACCCATAAATGGGTAACGCCCCCCACCGTGATTCAGTATTTTGAATTCCCTCTAATTTGATTTGTCATGTTATGGTGGAGTGTCAAATCTTTCTAATAAACATGATCGATATTGGTTAATTTTTAGGGAATCACCCATATAACGCTACATCCCAAATTCCAGTATTGTAGGGAGCTTGGACACGTGTTTCAACCAAATTAGCTTTGATTTTATATTATAGATTCTCAAAATCTCCCTACCAAAAATTACCAATATTGGTTCAAGTTTCCAGGTATGGTACACCCATTATTCGATGTGCTGGGGGTTTGGGCATATTTTCCAACCAAATACACTCTAATTTGATTTATCAAATTCTTATTGGGCTGTCAAATTTTCCTACCTTTTTATCAATGCCCCCTTAGAACTGTACCATCTATATTTTTAAGACTTTAGACACATTTTCCAAACAATTTGGTATAAAGAGTTCTGAAAGGCCGACTTATTTTGTGTTGTGTATATAGATCCAAGATCCAAGTTTTGACATAAAAAAGTTCCGTTTTTTCGATATTAATAAATTGTTACCGAATTATCTCTTAGCATTTAAGCATAACACCCGATTATCCATTTTGTGAATGTTTAGCTTCATTACAAATATTCCTACCAACCTAAATAGCTGGAAAATCATATCAATGGGTCCATGGAATTTCTGCTTTCCAAATTCGTTTATTTGTAATATATCCATATGTTTTTTATTGCATCGCTCCCAAAAACATTTACTATATTATACTTGTATATGGTATGGTGACTGTCTGTATACCTATGGTGGAAACGAACCGAACTTATGGCTTCTTTCACTTGTTATTTTTTGAGTTTTAGCTAGGCCAATACCAAATCCATTTGCAAAATTCACCAGGATTATTAACTTATATTTTCTACGATTTAAATTTCAAAATATTTTTTGAACATCACAATATGACAATAAGATAGGTCAAGAATTCACATGTCTAGATGTCAATTGCACACTTCTCACTATACATATATCACTATTCAAAATAGACATTTCAATTTATCGTGTTGCATTTATCCATATTCGACTGTGAACACATTTATTTCGCCACGATATTTGTTACGTACGCCTCTGACGTCGTTATGTGTGTGTGGAAATGTGAAGTTTGTTTGATCGGTTATTATGTTATTATTTATAACTATGTGTATAAAATCTTATCGCAATATTTACAAAAATTATTTAATTTATCTTTAAATATCTTTTCTTATTTTTTTTTGCACACATAAACCACACGCCAACAGGTGGAGGTTTTTCTTGGCAATGACACTTAATTATTTCGTTTTTATTTATTTTTGTTTTGTTTTATTTGTTTAATTAATTCTTAAACTTGATATAATTAAAACCACTACACATTCCAACAAATCGTCAGAACTCCAACGTAATGTATGGCGAATCGGAATGAAGCACTCGTGTATTTTGGTTAAAAAAAGGTGTCTGTTGGTTAGTTCGTTTCGTTTTTGTTTTATTAATTCTTTTACCATCAACAAACAAGCGACACACCGCCGTCCGTACCGTACCCGATTATGGCTTGCTGCATACTTAACTGTCACTGCTTAAAAGTCATCGTTCAGAGGCGATGACGGTTATAATATCTGTGTATTTTGTAGGTATGTTTACTGGTTGACTGCCTGCCTGCCGGGCTGAGAGGCATTGTTGTTGTGGATATTTGTTTTGTTTTTTTTGGGGAGATAACTTCGAAACACACAATCGAACATACAAACGTAAACATAGTTCGGAACCAAGATTCATATACATACAGAGGTATACAACAACAAACACCAACCACATCCATCAGGGCTTTTAGAAATACTTTAATGCGCCAACATCACTTCGAGACATTGCGCTTCTACGCCAACAGCACAAAAACAAACGACAAAACGAAAATACAATACAAATTAACGATGAGCTGCAATATATTGGTATGTGAATAATAGCAGCAGCAATAATGAAACACACATATGGACGAGCGCGTCCGTATATATAGAAATACAAACGTATATACCAATCATTAAATATTCGTAAATTGTACGCATGCGCACATTTCAGTATATACAGTGGCTCCATAAAATAGATGGTGGATGGTGTAATAAAATGATTGATTGGAGTATGTCAACAATCCACCAGACGAATATATGTACAACATCGTAGGTTCCGAAATAACCGTAATTAAATCTCAAGACCTGGAAAGTATGTGACAATACTAGATGTAATAGTCCTATGTGAACTATATAATTTAGAACGAAGCTTGCTTACGGAACCTTACATTACATTACACACCGAACTTGGCTTTCCTAGAACTTTCCATAAGGAAGATTGGGCTTACACTGATCATTTTTCCATGAGTACACAGAAACACGATTAACATTTTTATATGCTAAAAACAAATTGACAATCAAAATTGGCTGATATTTTAAAACATATTTTGGTTTAAAAACATAACAGAATTAAGTAAATATGTCGTTTTTGCCCTTCATCTCGTGGTGTGCATTCAAAATTTCTTACTGTATTATGTGATATTAGGGTGTTGCATCCTCTGAGAAAAAAATTGTCCAAATTACAGGTTGGAAAACTGGAGTAGGAACTTCAAGAACCGAATTTTAAATTGGAAATTTATTTCGATGAGAATATTCGATTAAAAATTTTAAATTGGCGAAATTCATGCGAAACCTTTATAAGGGTGCTATGTCAAATCATGGATCTTTATTGATATATATATATATATATATATATTACATATAACAGCCACATTGCACTATAGGTCAAAGTGGCATTTTTTGTGGCCAAAAGTCATAAAATTGAAAAAATAACTGTATTTCAACCAGAAGAGCTTTCTTAACTTTCTGAAAGAATAATGGAAATTTTTTTTAGAAATTAACCCTTTAAGTCATTAATTTATTAACCCTTTGGGGACAAAAATAATTTAATTCATACATTTGATAACATTTTATTTATATACATTCTTATTATTGTGAATAAATAAAATTATGCAATATCATCACATGCAGGGTCGTATGCAGTGTTTCGAAAAGGGAGAGGAGGGGGGAGTTTATGTGATATGTTTGATGTTTGTGAAAAAATTAAAATTTTTCAGATGGATAACAAAAGTTAATGTAAATAAAAACAATTCGGGCGGTGTCGAGCACCAAGGACAACCCTCCGCTTTGATACGTCTGTGACTACATATATTATTTAAATGAAGTCCGTTTCATTTTCTAAATCTAAGTCATTAAGAATATTTATATAATATGTTCTCATCATGTGATCTGTCTTCATCATTAATAGTTTGATTTTATTGATGAATTGAAATCTCTGAAACAGTCGAATTTAGTTTAGAGATTCGAGAATTTTGACATTTTAACACTTCAATCATTTCAAGCTTTAACGTTTTTACTGTTACATGCGTTTGATTAAGCTAATTGATTACACTGTGCTACAAAATAACAAAAAAAATTTTCAGGGGTTCTAACGTACCAATTCTGTTTAGTTGGAGTCCCTGGATCACGAAAATACCTTTGGTTTTTCTGGGTCACTTCGAAAATTAATTTTATAACGGTAAATATAGAGAAAAACGTGGTTTCATGGATTTTCCATTTGAAACTTGAATAACTTATTTGCTTTATAACGGATTTATATTATTCTTTTTTTCTTTC
Source organism: Musca vetustissima (assembly GCF_032173495.1). NCBI lineage: Eukaryota > Metazoa > Arthropoda > Insecta > Diptera > Muscidae > Musca > Musca vetustissima. The sequence continues at coordinate 57,557 of NW_026875253.1, forward strand.
GAAGAGTACAATTTTTCCTTTCAAACAAGATATATATTTGGTACATCGGTTGAGTATTGGCTGAGTTACAGCGGTTGAAATGTGAAAAAATACGCATAAAATGACAAAATTTATTTTTCTTCGGACTGTACGATGAAATTATGATATCAAGCCATATAAATTTTATTATATTACGGGAAAGAAAATTAAATTAGCTTTCGAAAATGATAAAAATCAAAAAAATCGGTTAAAAAATGGATGACTTATACGCATTTTTGTATTGATTCTATGCATATTCTCTAAAGGAAATATGGGTCTGTATCGTTTCCTGTTACAAACCGTTATGATTGTAACAGGCAAAAGGAGACGAGATAGAACCATATTTCCTTTAGAGAATATGCATAGAATCAATACAAAAATGCGTATAAGTCATCCATTTTTGACCGATATTTTTGATTTTTATCATTTTCGATAACTAATTTAATTTTCTTCCCCGTAATATAATAAAATTTATATGGCTTGATATCATAATTTCATCGTACAGTCCGAAGAAAAATAAATTTTGTCATTTTATGCGTATTTTTTCACATTTCAACCGCTGTAACTCAGCCAATACTCAACCGATGTACCAAATATATATCTTGTTTGAAAGGAAAAATTGTACTCTTCGAAAGAAAAAACCAGTAAGGAAAATAGTAAAGTCGGACGGGGCCGACTATATGATACCCTTCACCACTATGGGTATATTAAACAGGACTATTACAGGACTATTCGTGCAAATCGAAAGATATATAGAGACTTGGGTGAACCATATACATGAAATCGGACGAAACTATATATGGGAGCTATATAGAAATCTGGACCGGTTGTCTCGAAACTTGGCAGACATTCATTCTAGACTCAATTCAGTACGTTATGCCAAATTTCTTGCAAATAGAAAGATATTTAGCGACTTTGGTGCACCATTTACATGAAATCGGACGAAACTATATATGGGAGCTATATCTAAATCTGGACCGATTTTCACGAAAAAAGGCAGACATCGCTCTAGGCTCAATTGAGTACGTTATGCCAAATTTCGTGCAAATCGAAAGATATATTGCGACTTTGGTGCATCATTTACATGAAATCGGACGAAACTATATATGGGAGCTATATCTAAATCTTGACCGATTTTCACGAAACTTGGCAGACATCATTGTAGACTCAATTCAGTACGTTATGCAAAATTTCGTGCAAATCGAAAGATATATAGCGACTTTGGTGCACCATGTACATGAAATTGGACGAAACTATATATGGGAGCTATATCTAAATCTGGACCGATTTTCTCGAAACTTGGCAGACATCATTCTAGGCTCAATTCAGTACGTTATGCCAAATTTCGTGCAAATCGAAAGATATATAGCGACTTTGGTGCATCATTTACATGAAATCGGACGAAACTATATATGGGAGCTATATAGAAATCTGGACCGATTTTCTTGAAACTTGGCAGACATCTTTCTAGGCTCAATTCAGTATGTTATGCCAAATTTCGTGCAAATCGAAAGATATATAGCGACTTTGGTGTACCATTTACATGAAATCGGACGAAACTATATATGGGAGCTATATCTAAATCTGGACCGATTTTCACGAAACTTGGCACACATCATTCTAGACCTAAATGATTAGGCTGTACCAAATTTCGTTCAAATCGAAAGATATATAGGGACCGTTTACATTAAATCGGTTAAATATATATGGGAGCTATATCTAAATCTGAACCGATTTTTCCCAATTTCAATAGGGTTCGTCCTTGGGCCAAATAAGTGTTCTGTGCCAAATTTCATTCAAATCGGATCATAAATGCGACCTGTACTTTGTTTACAATTTAACATCTACAGACGGACAGACGGACGGACAGACGGACGGACAGACGGACAGACGGACGGACGGACATGCATAAATCGACTCAGAAAGTGATTCTATGCATATTCTCAAAAGGAACCATGTGTCTATCTCGTTTCCTTTTGCCTGTTACAAACATATGCACAAAGACATAATACCCTGTACCACAGAGTGGTGAAGGGTATAAAGAATAATATAAATCCGTTATAAAGCAAATAAGTTATTCAAGTTTCAAATGGAAAATCCATGAAACCACGTTTTTCTCTATATTTACCGTTATAAAATTAATTTTCGAAGTGACCCAGAAAATATCAAAGGTACTTTCGTGGTCCAGGGACTCCAACTAAACAGAATTGGTACATTAGAACCCCTGAAAAATTTTCGTGTCGCACAGTGTTATTAGAGGATATTAAAGGATCTAATGTATCCAAGGCTCTAGTAAATATATCTAAGATGTTATTCTATCGGTTGCTCTTACGAGCGTGATGTAACCTATAGCAGCATCTTCTCCAAGAACCTCTAATGGAAGTACATGAATTTGTACCTTATTGACAGTAGCAGTCATGGACAGCCAAGAATATTTCGTCAATATTAAATTAGCTGTTTCATAACAATAAGTTCGAAATATGTTTAAATCTAATGAAAACTGACATAATAATTAAATTAAAAAAAAAATTTGAGGCGAAATATAAGATTTACCTCTACTCTAGTTATTTCAGATTCAAATTAATTCTCGTTTCAGTAAATGGTTTAACATACAAAAATGGAAATAATTAAAAAACCCGCACAAATCCGCAAAACCACATTAGGTTATTTAGATTAAGGACGGTTCAATAAACAAATATCAATTTTTGTTTCAATTGCCAAACGTTGCCCACGGATTTAATGCTTTCATAACCTCAAAGTTTAAAAATTTCTGCGATCAATCTAAAGTTATGCTTATTTTAATACTATTTTTACACATACACATATGTATAGATACATTTTATGATAAAAAATATCGAATACTTTCTTATTAATTCTTTACTTATAGTTATACTTTTATTTTATTTCCACTTTAAATCTTAACAAGTAACATATCAAATGAATAAATTTTTTATGATATTTTAATAATACACGTTTGACAGCTTGCCATATAATGGTATAAGTGATTATGCAAAAACAAAATTCATTTTTATTTGTTTTGAAGTGTTCCTTACTCGATTGTAACTCAAAAGAAGTGATAAGACAATGTTTGAAATTTGACTTTTGGCCAGTAAAATGGTCTGTTTGACCTATAGTGCATTGGTGAGAATATGCGGCTAAAGTGAACATGGGTTGGTAACGTTATATTGGTACCGAACAAAAAGTGAACCGTAAACGATAATTTCTAGTAGGAAATAAACTTATTAGACTATGAGAACCTGAAAATTCATATCAGAGCCAATGCGGATGAAAAACGTTGCCAAATATCAAATAATCCGAATAAAGGAGGGTACCGTTAGAATAACCAATATTGGTCATGTTTAGTAGGAAGATTTGATACCCCATAAGAGCGAATTCGGTGGAAAACATGTCCTAAATACCGAATAATGGGGGTTACCATTATATAAGTCAATGTTCATAATTTTGGTAGGGACTTTTTTTAATAAGAATCCTAAATATTAAATTGCCCCAAATTGACTGAAAAACGTGCTCAAACTCCTCAAAATACTGATATTTGGTATGTAGCGTTATGTGGAAGCTTCCCTAAAAGGTGAAGCAATATTAATGATTTTGGTAGGAATATTCAATACCATACCACAACCCAAAATTACAAATTACAACCAATTAAGTATAAACATGTCTAAAACCACCAAAATACCGAATAATTGGGGGCTACCCTTAAAATGGAACCAATATCGATCATTTTCACTAGGAAGATTTTATACCCAATTAGAACCAAACGTTGCAATTACTGCCAGTTCTGTTGAAAAATCTGTCAAAAATCCCCATAATACCGAATATTTGAGGGTAGTGTTATATCGCGCTAATTTTAGGAAATATTTTAAAAATTTCAGCTATATTCATCCACTCAATGTCAATTGTAGTGAATTTCTAACCATTGAGCACTTGTCGTATAATTTTCCGAAACCAAGTTCTACTGTAATATTCACCCTGCCATCTGTAGTTATCATACAAATATTAACATTTTTTGTAATTGGCACATTATTAACCGGTGACACATATAAGCCAACTCAAATTATTTGTTCAATTTTAAAATGGAGTCACTGTACTTTAACACTCACGCATAACCAAAAACAACAACAATACATAAACACCACACATACACATAACCTCTACAATAAAAAAATAATTTTAAAATTTTCGATCATTATCAAAATGTAAATGGAAATAGAAGAAAACAACAAAAAAATAATAACAATGAATGAATGAATTCTTTACATTCTTCTTTAGTCGACCGGTTATTTTACATTGGATAGTATTAAACACTTTTGCGCTCTTCTCATAAATGTGACATTTCATTTGTGACCAGACAATGTAAAATACTTTCCCTCTGCGTATCATCTTAATTAATATTCACGTGATGAAAGTTGTTTTTTGATTTAAAATTCTGTCTGTGTGTGTGCGGGCTATCAAATACACCTTTTTGTTGTGTTTTTAAACAACTAATCAATGACATATAATATTTCAATGCAGCATAAGTGCGCCTCAAAGTATGCTTTAAATTATGTATGGCCGTTTTTACATAGCAAATCAATCACTCGTACAAAAAGTATTAGTACAAGAAATAATTTTTGGTGGCTGCAATATAGTTCTACGAGAAACTATATTATACTGTCGCGTCTTATGCTGTAATGAATAATGAGTAGGATTATAATGTAGGGCACATACCAAAAAGTGGACATGTAGAGATGATTTAGTGGGAAGATTTGAAATCGCAATTTGGTTGAAAAACGGGGGGAAATCTCCAAAAACCAACATTTGGGTTATACCGTTATATGGGGGCTACCCTAAATAGTGGACCAAAATTAATAATTTTTGGTAAGATTATGCCCATTTGGTCGAATGTGAGACTAATATCATCCACTTTCATAATCAGCATGCTATGTTGGTAAAAGTCAATTTTAATTTTTTATTAAATTTTTAAATTTCAACGACTATTTTTATATTATCACAACTTACTCTTAAGTTTATGAACGGTCACACAATTCTGCACGGAGTACATATCAAGCCGTTGGTTGGTGCTATAACCTTTTAAATATCCTCTGGCACGGCTTGGCACTAGGTTGTGTATCTCAAATTATTTGGAAAAAATCGTACTTATAACTTTTAGATATGGAATTTTTAATGATTATTTTCAAATGTATAACAATCGGCAGTTCCATCTGTGTAATTGGATTTCATTTAGTATTAATATTTTGACGCATGTCAATGTAATGTAACATTTTTCAAATATAAATTATATCAAGGTAGATGTATTAGGTAGTCGCATCGACCCAATTGATTGTAACATTGAATGTCAAAACAAATTGTTGTAATTTTTAATTCGCCTTAAAAAATTAAATCAGAACAAAATGTTTGTATACCCTACACATCTATGTTAAATGTATGGATTGCCTCAAGATTTTCTAGATGCACGACTGGGCTGTAACATGCCCAAGCTACAAGAAATGAGGCTGAACGAAAGGGCTGTGACAAATGGAATATACACTCCACTTTATTATGGAGGGAGTAAAACATTTGAAAATTGACACTATATGGAACTTCTCCACATGAACACGAACTATGAACATGAACTATATATGTATATATATCTGTGTACATACATTCATACAATTGCAGTCTTTAATCTATATCTTTCAGAATATACAATTCAAAGTTAGCGAACTATATATATGGTATATGAACTAAGGATTTGTGACATCTTTGAACTTTATGCGCCTCATAGCGATCGACCCGATATTGGAGTGTGTGTAAATACCACCTCTGTGTACATACATTAATACAATTGCAGTCTGTAATCTTTATCTTTCAGAACATACAATTCAAAGTTAGCGATTTTTCAAAAAAAAAAAAAAAAATATATATATATATATATATATATTTGACGCCCTAAATATTGAACGATTAATATGAAAACTTATATATTAATTCATAGGCCAGATCCCCATCTTCGTAATTTCCTGGGTTTGGGTCATAATTGTGGCCTCTAAACATAAACCGGACACTACCAAAACCAATAGAAGTAGACTTATGCCAGAACCGTATATACATACAAAATTTCCTGAATTCATCAAGGGAATTTATTGAAAGATGCCGACACATACTGAATTGTTTATTCAAAATAGTGCTAGTGTTGTGTTTTCAGAAGATAATTTTTTCAATCACCATTTGATTTGGATCATGATAATCAGATTACAAATTATAATGGGCAGACGGACATATGATATACGATATACAAAAATTTGAGTCTACGAATAGCTACAGCTACAAACTCTTGAGGCAACACATAGTTTTAACATAGATGTGTAGGGTATTAAAACATTTTGTTTTTATTGGTTGAATCAAATTTGCCTAAATTTTGAAATGTCAAGGCGAATTGAATTTTATTTGCCTTGTTTACAAATTTTGACATATTATGTTCCCATTAAAGTTGCTTTGTTGTAGTAATTCGCCGATGCGACTACCTAATATATGTGCCTTGAATTATATTAAAAAAAAAAATATGAAATTTTGACTTTCACCTCATGTCACTGTGACCAAAATGTTATAAAATTTTACTGGTGCCAAACTAAAAGTCTCCGAATTTGAAAAATATAACGTTTTATCGGAAAAATGGACTATTGGGCAAAAAAAAAAAAAAAAGAATGGAATCCTAGCCCATAGCGCGTAGGTTCTTTTTTACGAGATTCAACAATAATTCTGAAGGTGCAATTTATACGAAGCTTTAATTTGATGCAAATAAGGTACAACCACCTAAAACAACCCCAATGGCTGATAAAGTTGCAGTTAAGGCGGATACGGTGTAATATCGACATCGAAAACACCGATGGCAGTGAAGGTTGCTGATAAGGCTTCTCCAACGAAATCGCAGGAATCCTCCACCAACATTTCAGTCCAGGTGAGTTTTCCATTTCTATTCTCCGTCCGTTCGTCTTGTCGTTAAATGCGAAAAAAGTCAACGCATACCAGAAAGATAAATTCCATACCCCTAAAGATTTCCTTTAGTTAGACATAGAGGGGTTAAGCGATGAGTATAGTCCTAAAGGTGGAAGTAGTGGGACTTCATAATTTATCCTAATGGATATGACTCTTGCGAATATCCAAGAGCTGGGATGTTTTAGGTTCATATAAACTGCCTATAATTAAGAACTGTTACAGTCCGTAGAGATAAGGGACGTAAGGATCCAGAAAATGATGAAAATCATTAATTTTGGCCGAGCATCAACTCAGCCCTACTCCTAATTTATGTTAATAGGTTGTGGAGATCTCCCTCCAAGAATTCTAGGCTTTATTTGTGGGCGTCGCAGGCTATGTCACACTCTACGAAGAGTCGGTGAATCGGCCAGATTTTCTGTTTTGAGAGCAGATGTTATAAATCTGGACCACATTAGGATTCTGATCGACTATTCGAGTAAGAATAACTTCAAAATTTTTTAGGGAGAATTAGAATCGACAGTAAAACTTTTGGCAAAGTTAAAAGGGCTGCTCGACTGGAAACTAGGTAGCCTGTCTGTTAATCGATCTTTTAGGGCCACTTTTAAGGGAGAATGGTGAAAAGGCTTAATCCTTGGCCAACCATGTGCAGGGTAGCCAATAGTGGATCGGATGAACGTTTCTCAGATGGCCCACTTAATCGGGTCCTTGTGGAACTTGATTCCTTCCGCAACTTCGTTAATCGATTAGATATTCCGCTCGTTCCAAATAAGATATACAGGTTTTCATTTGATTTTTGGGGTGGGGGAGGTAAGGGAGACTGGGGACCATTCGGCACATTTTATTAGAGCTTTATATCTTAGTACTTATTCAACAGATATAAAAACTTTATGGCTGATTATTGTCCTGTAATACTTAATTATAAAAAGTAGTACCAAAAACATATAATAAATTAATATTAGTTAAACATTTTTTATAGTTTTGTAAAAAAGTCAAATTTGCCTCGGAGTAGCTTCGGCATTTGATGGGGCACATTCGGTAACATAGTCATAGCCTGGTAATTATCACCACTATCAGTCTGGTTGTAATTCAGATCCTCTAAAGGTTCTATTTGGTTTTAATATGCAACTCAAAATTTGTCTTTTAAGGCTACGTCGGACGTTCACGTCTCAAGGCCACACGGATCAACAGAAATAGATTTGTTCTACCGCATTTTCGTCAATACTAGAACGTTTTATCTTATATATGTAATTTCAACCCATATTAAAGAATTATTTTTAAAAACGAACCCAAACAAATTTTAAGGAAATAATATAGCACTATCTGTATATGGCCGAATGTACTTTGGTACTTTTTATAGTATTTTATACCCTTTACTACACTGTGGTACAGGGTATTATGTCTTTGTGCATATGTTTGTAAAAGGAATCGGTTCAGATTTGGATATAGCTCCCATATATATTTTCGTCCGATTTAAGGTAAATGGTGTACCAAAGTCCCTATATATCATTCGATTTGCACAGAATTTGGCATAGCGTAATGAATTAGGTTTGGAATGATGTGTGTTTCCTGAAAATCGATCTAGATTTAGATATAGCTTCGTCCGATTTAATGTAAATGGTGCACCAAAATCCACATACATTTTTCGTACTGAACTTACTATAACCTAGAAGTTTGATATAAATGCTGCACCGAATTCCCCAGGTGGGTCCGATTGGCCCAAAATTTTGCACAAATTATTGAAGTTATTATGATATAGCGTGTGGCAAGTTGAAATCGGTTCAGATTTAGATATAGTTCCTATATATCAGATTTTAGGTAAAAGGTGCACCAAAGACCCAAAGTTATATAGTTTATATAATCTGGCCCCGTCCGACTTTACTACTTTTCTTACTGGTTATAGTCGACAATGTCAAATTTAGTTAACTGTTAACTCTTTAGTTTTCCTAAAAAAATGCATTATTTAAAGTTAATGGTTAAGGGGAGGAGGCCAGTGTGTACTTCTTTCGGTCGGGCATCGGTTCAGACCTTCTGATAATTTAAGTTTAGAGGGTTATAGGTTCTATATTCAATATATGGAGGGGCAACGTGTGGGTGGTAACGCGTATGGGAAGTAAATGGGTCCTCTGTAGCTTTAATTTCAATGTACCTGCAAGTATGTATGTAAGATTTGGAATATGTTTTTAGTATTTATAAAAATGGTCTGAGCTGACCTAAACGCGAAGTGGAGGAATTTTGGACATACATTTTTGTAATTCTGTTAATAGTGCAATAAAAATTAATTAAATTGTCATACAAAATTTATTTAATGAATTAATAAAGCAGCAAATGAGAAAATTAATAATAATTGTTTACAATGACTCAAAATAATTAAAATAATAAATAAATTAGCTTAAGCATATGGACCGTTTCCATCAGATGCTGGTGGTGAAGAATAACTATCCTTAACTTCGGATGCGTTGCTCGATTTAACATTTTGTGCAGCAGCTTTAGTAGGAGTTGCCGCAACTACTGGTGTATTAACAGCGGTGGGTACAATGGATTTGTATGCCAACACAGGAGCGACTACTTCAAGGGCTATGGGTTCACGATTGACAACAGCATTGAATCCGTTCACGCTATCAGCAGTATAGGTGACAGTACGTCTGAAACCATCAGGATCAATCAAACTGTAGACACCGCGAACATTATAACCATCCCTGGTTTCCGAGTGAGATTTAATGTCTCCAGTTGTGGGATCATTGACATCATAGCTGTAGTCATATTTAGCCGGGGGATAATAGGCAGGGAGTGCGGCGGCATCATATCCATAGTTCAAATTGTTATATTGATAGTCGCCAGATGCAGCATATGAATCCTCATTGTAGTAATTATTGTTGTCTTCAGTATTGTTGTTGCTGTAGGAATCTGTTGGGTGGACATCGTTATTTTCTTGTTGTTGTTGATGATGTTCTTGTGGCTGTTGCTGCTGTTGTTGGGGTTGTTGTTGTTGGTTTGATTGATTTTCAAAACCATTGTTGGGTTTTTGGTAATCATAATCACCAGCTGCTACCAAAGTGGCCAAGCATAAAATTGCAACGAACTGAAAGTAGGTGGATACACGTTAAACATATTAAAAGCATACACAATGCCCGACTCAGGACAAATACAAACCTTAAAAGCCATTTCCTTTTTACTTAATTTGTTGGAAGCTCTTCAAAATTATCGATCGAAACCCTGTACTTGTGCTCTATTGAACCTCTTGCTGCACTGTGATAAGTTTGCCGATGGGTGGTGTTTTTATATTCGTCCGATGTCATATCTGAAAAATTTCTTATTCTTCATAAAAAAATCAATTGAAAATTTGCTTTCATTTTCATTAATTGTGGCTTGTTTCGATGACAACAAAGTGGGTTTCATTTACCGTCCATAACTGTTGTTCACAGCCCCGCTGCTGATGATGACTCTTCAATAGTGGCTTTATGGCGAGTAGTAGTCGCTGGAGTTACATAAACATAACTACGCACCGTAGCTAATATAATGATGTCTTCATTCGTCTCAATGCTGTGTAATTGATGTTTAAATTGTAACACTTAATGAGATTCTCCATTGATCGGAAATCATCGATAAGGTCATATCTGCATTAAATTGCAGACTAAAGCATACGTAAATATGATATGGCTAAAAATAGTATATTTTGTCATGAGGTGTATTTTTTACATATGGCTTTTAAGTGTTCAAACACATTGATACGATAAAACATGCGATTCACTGAAATAGAGTACATGGACTTCAAGTGCTTTGGATCAAATACATGTCATATAATTTCAGGCTGGTCTAAATATTACAGAATATATAATTTTTGGAAATTTATTAAAACAATTGCAAACTGGGATAAATCCTGGCATATACAAATTGTTTTACGAATAAACCGGATAAACGTGGAAAATTACGATTTAAACATACGGATATGGATTTCTTGTTATAATAATTGAAGGTCAAATATTGTCGAATTTTGAAGATAGAAAAAAATGTTCCACATTCGATTTTACTGAAGATATATCACATCTTTTTCATCATCAGCAAAAAAATTATTACACCGTACCTCAAAAACTAGTACATTATCGAATTTGTCCTTCTGGAGATGAACCGCCCCCCTAATCACAGTGTAATAATAAAAACAAATCAAAGCATCGTAAAGATCGGCCGGACCGAAAAGCATGACACCCTGCATCGAGAAGATCATATATCGATATATGACCGAATCCGTCATAGACTATACACAACGTATTTACTATATCTTAAACTAAAATTAAAGTTTATTAAAAACAAATTCATATATTTATTTATTCTTTATTTTAATTCAAATGATTTAAAAGCTTATTGTAATGAAAACAATTAAAAAGATTTTAATTCTGTGGATGTTTAAGTCATATGTAAATTGCGAATAGTTCGCGATTTTTAAAAGAATTATGTAATCTTATTTTGCTTCTTTTTTATGGAATTTAAAACAAACGATTATATATATTTTTTTTCAAAAAATGAGTTTTGTTCAATTTATAATTTTAACGGAATCTAAAACTTCTTATAAAGTAACTATGGGTTATTTGCAATTAAAAACTTCAACAGTTGTCTACATTTCATTCAATTTTCTTCATAGTCTAACCATTTCTTGATCGGGGTAAAATTCTAAGACGATCTAGCCATGTCCGTCTGTTGTAATCTTCTGAAGGAATTGAAATAGGGTGCCGAAATTTTGCATACGTTGGTCTGTTGTCTGCAGGCAGTTTAAGTTCGAAGATGGGATATATCGGTCCACCTTTAGGCATAGCTCCCATATAAAAGTACCTCCCAAGTTTCGGTATTTTGGGGTTTTTAAGCTCGTTTTTCAACCGAATATGCTGAAATTTGGTACATTGAGTTCTTATTTGGTACTAAATGTCTCCACAAAAAATTATAAATATAGATCTTCTTTTTCTGGTAGCCCCCATATAACGGTACCTCATAATTTTCAGTATTTTGGGGGTTTTGATCGTATTTTTTCACCGAATTGGCTGCAATTTAGTATTATGAGTTCAAATCTCTCCACAAAAAATTAAAAATATAGGTCCATTTTTTCGGGTAGGCCTCATATAAGGGTATCCCCAAATTTTCGGTATTTTGAGGTTCTTGAGCGCGTTTTTCAGCCGAATTCGCTGCAATTTGGTATTTTGTAGTCGTATATGGTAACAAATCTCCCTACCAGAAATTTTTAATATACGCCCCCTTTTTGGTGTCGTCTCCATATAACCCTCGTTTTTATATTAAACCAGTGAGCGGAGCAGTATAGTCGGGCGGGGCCGACCATGCGATACCCTACACAACTACCACGAACTCTAACTTTCTGAGGATGTTTATTCCGAGTCTGAGTAATATTTCGTTATATTTGCCCCCTCTTGTCCGATTAGAGGTTAACAACACCTCTTCCTTACTTTTTTCGAATATTCAGTACAGTCCTTCTAAATACTTGTCCAGATTACCTTCACGGTGGGTTGTGTTGTGATTTTCGGATTATACTCTACTCGAAAACACACAAAAAATGATGTTTTCGGTCCATTTCATCCCAAAATTTTAATCTGATCATCACCGAAAATTATAGGCGTTGTTCTTGACCATAACTGGAACTTCATGAAAAATTTCAAAGCCATCAGCGCGATATTTCTCCCTCTAATGTGGTAATGGGTTACTGAATAATATCTGAATACGTAAGCACCTGTAAATATTTGACTGTAACTCCCACATCTGAGTAGATACATCACTATATTTGGTATCAATTTAAAGGCCAACCACTCCTCTTGGATGTGCTATCAACTCCTGGGGTCTACATCCTCCAGGAGTAAATATATATGCCATAGAATACAAATTTTGTCATTTTTCACACAAAAGTCAGGGTCCATTTGACCCGCTAAATATTGACCGATCTTTATCAAAACATGCATGCTTATTCTCTGGCCCGATCCCCTTTTCCATGCAAAAATTCGCAGTGTTTGGGCCGTAATTGCGGCCTCTGGAGCGACCAGAAAAACCGACAAAAATTTAGTATTTGGTCCATTTCATCCCCTAAATATTAACCGATCTTTTCCAAAAACAATAGGGGTCTTCATTGGCCAGAACCCATCCTACATGCAAAATTTCGTGAAGATTGGTCCATAACTGTGGCCTGTATCGTGTTTACAAATTATAATGGACAGACGGACGGACGGACGGACGGACGGACACACATGTCTAGATCGACTCAGCTAGTCGAGATATGACGATCGGTATACTTAAAGGTGGGTCTAGGACCAATATTTCGCGGCGTTACAAACATTTGGGGCTGCACAAAGCTATAATACCCTGACAACATAGTTGTGTAGGGTATAAATAGTTATTTGATTTGTTCCGTGTTTGGGTTTGTTTCTAAGATTCTGTTGTAATCATTCATAATCATCATTCATCATCTGCGGAAGATACGAAAAAAAAACTAGAACATAAGGTTCGATAATTAACCTTATATATATATATATATATACTATAACCCGCATTTAGGCCTAGCCCCTGTGTGGGAGGCAACAGAAGGAGTGGACAGATATTCCCCATGTTCGAACTTGAACTAATTTTGGAAGAAATAATAAGATGGGCAAAGTTTGGATGAAATCAAAATTATGGTTCTAAATATTGGTCTAGGAGATTTGGTCTGGGAGATTTGTTACCATATAAGAATACAAAATACCAACTTACAACATGACCTGCCTGCAGACAAAAGACGACCCTATGCTACATTTTTGCGATCTATCTCAATTCGTTTAGAGGCTAGAGTGATTACAACAGACAGACGGACATGGCTATATCGTCATAGAATCAAGAATATATATACTTTATACGGTCGGAAATGTTTATTTCAATGAGTTACAAACGGAAAAACAAAATTAATATACTCTCCATACGACCACAAAAAGGCGGAGAATATTAAAAATTTTTAGTAGGGAGATTTTTTACCATATACGACTGCAAAATACCAAATTGCAGCGAATTCGGTTGAAAAACGCGCTCAATACCGAAAATGGGGGGTACCCCTATATGGGACTATCCGAAAAAATGGGCCTATATTTATAATTTTTTGTGAAGAGATTTGGTACCTATTAGGAACTCAAAATACTAAATTACAGCCAATTCGGTGGTAAAATACGATCAAAACACCCAAAATACTGAAAATAAAGAGGTACCGTTATATGGGGGCTAACAGAAAAAGTAGACCTATATTTATAATTTTTTGTGGAGACATTTGGTGTCTAATAAGAACCCATTGTACCAAATTTCAGCGTTTTCGGTTGAAAAAAAAACGCGCTCTAGAACCCCAACAAACCGAAAATTGGGAGGTACGGTTATATGGAAGCTATGCCTAAAGGTGTACCGATATATTCCATCTTCGAACTTGACCTGCCTTAGAAGTTTACCCTGATCAAGAATATATGTACTTTATAGGGTCGGAAATGAATATTTCGATGAGTTGCAAACGGAATGACAAAATTAATATACCCTCCATACAATGGGGGAGGGTATAAAAATATGGTATATTCCCTTTCGAAATTGGTAGTTTTTGTTTCGTTTCTGACAAAGGTTGTAAAGGTTGTAATCGCTCAAAGATTTACCTATACGCTAGATTAATCTTTTGGGGATTGCCATGGTTAAGTATTATGTATATTTGTAGCAAGTTCGTTATAACCAAATTAAAATGAATGAAAACTGAAATTTGGTACCAAATAAATAGTTCGTTATAAAAAATTTCGATATAAGGGTAAAGATTTGTATGAAAAATGCGTTTAAAAATTTGGAATGTTTTTGAATTGCCTTCTATTTCTATTTACTGAAAAAGATCACACGCACCATGTGTATGTTGTGTCACGCTGTCATGTTATTTTTGCGCAATTGGGACGACGTACAACGTAAGAGATCTCAGGGCTACCACTCCAGTAAGTTTACGGTTTGATAGGTATATTTATCTTTAAAAAATGTGTCGCTTGATTAGCCACCAAGATCGGATAAAGTTTATGCGAACAATAGTAACCAAATCCATAGTGGGTTTTGTCCAAAGCGCACGTTTTGCCCGAAGAAACCCACTGTAAGCTTAAAAAAATATCAAAAACTATCGATAGTCCCATTGTTGATCTCCAAAAATATACACATTATATTCATCTCGAGTAATATCTTTTGACATGGCAAATGTTATATTCACCAAAACTGATAGGTCAATGCTATGGGCAGCCAGGGAATTAGCGGTAAATAATTTCGAACATAGATTTAAGAAGCTTTGATACTCGAATCCTACTAAATCGAGTACGACTTACTAATTCTTATATTTTCTGAAAGTGAACTACTTTCTCGTCTTTAAAAGTGATAATAATTTAGTACTTGTGGTGTTTTTCACTACATCGGAAGTTACCATAACAAAAATATTTAGTACTTTTTAGTACCTTTAAGTATAACTTACAAACTTTTGTCGATTATTTCATTTTATTTTTAATGGGTGTTGATGATCAGTCAGTCACTTACATCGCAATTATGTATAGACTCTTTAAATATAGATTAGGCAATGCCAACTTCTTTCCAATTAACTTGTTGGCATCGAGAGTAATTATACTTTTTTTAGAAGCCACATACACTTATTCCAGATTCTACCACTTCTAATCGCTAATAATTTCAAAGAAAAAAATGCATAACATTCAACTGCAAGTTAAAGCTATATAAGAATTTTCATATCTCTTATATAAGTTTTTATCACATTTTATAAGTTTTTATCACATTTTACTACTAATATATATATATATATATATATATATTTGCCCATTATTCTATTTGTACAATTTGGCTAGAAGAATGCATGCCCAATGATTGGAACCTCAGCATCCTGTGTCCCGTGCACAAAAAAGTAGCCAACTATAGAGGAATAAAATGCTATCCAGTGTGCTGTGTGAACGACTGAAGCCAAAGGAAAATGACATTATTGGACCATACCATGTGGCTTCAGACCTGGCAAATGCATCATTGGCCAGATTTTCACTCTGCGCCAAATCCTGGAAAAGTCCCACGAAAAACACATCGACACATACCACATACCTATTCGTCGACTATAAAGTCGCATTCGACAGCCCTATCCGTTCAGACGTGTTTAAAGACATGTCTACGTTCGGCATTCCTGCAAAATTAATACGGCTATGCAGTGGAACAAGGTCAGCAGTTAAAGGCGGAAAGGACCTATCGGAGCCCTTCAATACCGAACTAGGATTCAGACAAGGTGATCTTTTAACATCCTGCTGGAAAAGGACATACGATATGCAAAGGTGAGCACAAATGGCACTCTGTGCACCAAACAACATATGTTACTCGCCTACGTCGATTACATCGATATACTGGGTCGAACATTGCGAGCGGTAATAGGCACCTTTGAACAAATAGAGGAGGAGTCTGTCAATGTGGGTCGGGGAGTAAACGGCGAGAAGACCAAGCTGATGGTATCGGCGCACAAGACGTCCAGTAGACTCGGACCAACTGTGGAACATGAGAAATACAGCATCGAGGTAGTTAAGGATTTTATATACCTTGGTACCGCCATAAATAAAACGAATGATATCAGTTTTGAAATTCGGAGAAGAGATGCTACTATGGTCTAAGTAAGCAGTTTAGAAACAATGCCACCTCCCGCCAGACCAAACTCACAATTTACAAGACGCTGGTACTACCCGTGCTGTTATATGGACCTGGGGTGTTTAAAAGAAAAATTCTCCGAAAGATCTAGGGGCCAATCTGCGTCAAAGGTGAAATTCGGAGTCAAAAGAATCACTAGCTTTACAATTTATACGCGGACATAGACATAGTAGGCCATGTTGTGCGAATGAATGAGAATGCCCCAGCTCAAAAGGCATATAAAAGCGAGCCTACTGATGGTTCCGTAGAAGGAGAAGGCCACGAATCAGATGGAAAGACCAATTAGAAAACAACATCTTGGAACGTGGTCTTTCAAATTTGCGGAGATGTGCACAAGACCGATTTAGATAAAATCAAAATTGCAGTTGACAGACCATATCAAAAGAATCTAAATCAAAAAAAGTCAGTCAAATCGATTAGTTATATTCTGATACTTTTTCCTCCAAATATTCTACAAAATGTGTCGCTCAAATTAATTTGTAAATAATAAAGAACTGTCGGATTTGACTAAAATGTGTTTTATGTCAAATACGTTAATAATATACACACACCATAAATCAGAATTTTGACGGGTTAGAACTAAGTAAAAATTGTACGTAACAATTGTAGTTTCAAATTGCATTTACATCAGTTGAAAAACAGATTACATAGTTTATCACAAACAAAACGAAATTGGCTTAAATTTGGAGGATCCAACAATAAATAGTATGATAAATCGTTACTTTATTTCGATTATGGCCAAACACTAGGTGAGTTTCACATATCTCTTTGGCTTTAAAATTGTCTTATAATAAATTATTGCCTTTTTTCCGACCCGATGTTATATTTTTGGTTGCTATTATGGTACAACTTTGCATTTTTGCCTAATTCGAAATAATGACTCCGCAAAAATATCGAAGTATTTCGGTCAAGTTTAGAAAAATATTAGCCAGATAAATTGTAATATGTGTAATTGAATGATACTGTCAAACTGTTCAAATTTATTTATTTTGGACATTCGATAATTCAATTCAAACAGTAATTAGTGTCATTGTTATTGATGTTCATATTATTATTATTTATGAATTATTTTTGACGAAATTTTAAATGACGAATTTCAGTTGAGTCTTTACGGAATTACCCACTCGTATCAAATGTATCAGAAATACATAATTAAAGGAATAACCCATTAACGACAGATGTTATACTGGAAAAAATTAAAAGGAAAGTGCAAGCTGGCGGATTTCGAACTGATTTCATACATCACAAACATTTTTAATACAAACATTGACTGGAATATTTGAAACATCGAAAATATAAATAAAGTTTAGTAGAACAAAGAAAATTAAATATTTTTTATATTCTAAATGTTAAAAAAATATTTCTATTTCTAAAACCATTTCTATAACTGATATATATATATATATTTGAAAGAAATTCTTATCTATGTACCCATGTTTAAAATATTTAATGTGTTATTAATCTTTATTGAAAAACTATAACCTCCTAAAAATATGTTACAAAATTTTAAAATATTACCTTATCGTTATATATCATAGTACCTGTCCACATGTGATATGTAAATAATTCCATGAAACAAATTAAATTAGATCGAGTTGTAGTAATTAAAAAAAAATTCAAATTCGATCTATGTACTCAGAATTTTATGAAATTACTTTAGAATGTACTGGGAATTATGGATCTATATTTGCAAACTTTACACAATATTTACCTTAAAAGTTAGTTTAGGTTGAAAAGAGGGGTTGTTTACACCACACATGTCTAATATGTATTAGGACATGCACATAAGCCTGTAGGTGGCCTCTTGTCATATTTATAATTAGGGTTTTTTTGGGGATTTTTTATGAATTACTTCAGTTTTTCACAAAAGGTATCATTTCCTAGGAATTAGGTTCGGAAGTTTGAGAAAGCTGAGCACTGGTACAGGAAATGTTCAAACGTTTCGCTGTCTTCTTCACACGCTCTACACTAGTTGCTTTCTTCGCATCCAATCTTGTGTAAGTGAGCCCGCAGACGTTTATGTCCTGTGAGAATACCGGTCAGTCTTCTGATTTCCCATTTTTTTAGTGTTAAGATTTGCTTTGTCTTATCCTCGTTTGGGTCTCTCCATAAAATGTTTGTATTCATCCGTTCCCTCAATTCTAGACGCGTTGCACTAAATGGTTTGGTATTATGTACATTTATTGCATTGTAGGATATATATGCGATCTCGTTTCCAATATTCCTATATGACTCGGTACCCATATGATTAGTACGAGACCATGCGTGAGAAATTATTTATTTAGTTTTGGATTTACCTGTTTTAAAGGTTATTGTTTTATGGATTATCCAATATTTGTCATTATATTTATTATATCGTGACCATAGTTTGCACTAAACCAGTTCAGACAATCCGTTATATCTTGAACCTCGGACTGTAGGATGGTAAGGGAATTGGAATTTTGGTTTTCGGTTCTACAATGAAAAATCAGTCTTGACTGACTTTCCTGCCTGTGTAACAACAGCGGGCATGTTTGATAGTCTTTCGTTATGCCATAAGTCCCTGTCTTATATCGTAGTTTCACATGTTGTGACTCTTATTTCCGACTCAAAATTATTATTTGAGGATTATTAATTGTGTCCAATGTCAATCCACTCGTTCATAACTTCAAGTCTAAATGACGGTCGCTTCATATTTTATTTGGATATCAAGTGGATGTATATACAATATAGTCTCCAAAGCGCTAGTTGGTGTTCCACGCATTGTCTCACATATACCTAGACAGTATTTTGTTTCGACTTTCTGTCCACCAGACAACAAACGCGTATGTTAGGATTGACCTAATAACGCTTTTATATATCCATTGTATCTTTGGATTGAAACCCCATTTAGAACCTACGGTCATTCTGCAGAAAAATCAACATAGGTTGGCTTTGTCTAACAGTGGCTGTATGCGGTCTTTCTATTTATGTTTTCTATCTTCGATTCGATTTAAATTTATTTATTACGGTGGACACTTTGTTTTGAAAAATGGGTTCTTAATGCTGTCCTATTTTTAACTTTCTAGTAAACAGACATATCTCGGTATTATCCTAATTCACGACAACATGTTACTTCCCTGAGAAGTATTACAACGTCGTTTGCAAAACAGACTGGTTCAAATCCCTCCTCGGTTAAGGTCCTTAAGAGACAATTTATAGTGGTAACCAGGCGAGTGGTGATAGAATCCCTCCTAGGAGTAAACCTTAAAATAAAATAATACTATGAAATATACATTTTAAATTGCGCCTAAATCGCGCAATTCTCAAAATCACTTGATGCGCATGCGGTTACCAGGAAGTACTGAAGTTTATCTTCCAATCCATATATATTTTATTTGATGGTTAAGATGTACTACATGTTGCATTGAAGTTCGCAAAAACTCGTAAAACGCGACTAATTTCCGAAGATTCCATATGCCATTAACGCGCATCCGATTTCGTGTGTGCACACTAAAAAAATACTTCGATCTATACCGATTTCAGTGTGGTCCATTACGAACCATGGATGTGCCAGCTCTGAGATAACTTGGATACATCTGTCTTTCGGCTGAAGTTTTTTAAGTTCTCTTTTCGTAAGAGATCAAAGTCCTTATGAGGTCATTTATTTAAGGGGAAATGATCCACAGAAAACGCAAATAAATCCGCGATATTTTCAAAAAATTTTTTTTACCAAATTTCGTGTTTTTGGAAGGCCAGTTCCCGCCGTTCTAGTGGATGGATTTTCACGAAGAATATTTTATATCATCCGAAATGTAAAAAAAACTTTTTGATCGCGGGTACCCATATCATTCAGTTGACAGATCTAAAAAATTGGCCCGAAAAATATGTTTTTTTTAGAAATTTGATCGCACAAAATTTTCACCATCGGATGAGTATTACTCTGAAGCTGTGTATGTAGTATACAAAATACATATCAAATTACGCAGATTCCCGACTACAATAATCTTATAATCGATTTTTAGAAATTCCTGTTTGCGTATTAAAGCTAGAAGTAACATTAAAAAAACATTCAAAATCGAGCTTCAAAATGTCAGCATCATTTAAAGGTAGATGCAGTTAAAATATTGAAAAATGATACATAAGGAATGTAGTTCCCATATATATATATATATATATATATCATTTACTCATATTATATTTGAAATATGGCATTCCATTCGCCTGATATTGCATTTACAAATATTGATCTAGGCTTGGTAATGATAATAGGTTGAACAAAGTTTCATCGAAATCGGAAAGTAAGTTTCAATAACCTAAAATTAATTTGTGTGGAGTGAACCGATATTCTCCATATTCGAAACGGATATTCTGAAACGGATTTGGCAATAAGGCTAAGTATTTAATTTCATTTTTTCTGATTTTTTTCATGGCTACGTCCCTGCCCCGCTTTATTCCGTATTTGTAACACTTTTTACAACCCACTTGGCAGTTATTTTGTATTTTGGGTTCTCATTGTAAACACATTTCTATAATAAAACCAGTAAGGAAAGTAGGAAATTTCGTGTTAATCCGACAAACATTAAGAGTTTGGTGCACCATTTATGTAAAATCGGACAAAAATATAAATGGGATCTATATCTAAATCTGAACGGATCTTCACGAGACTTAACACACATCATTCTAGACTCAATTCAGTACGCTATGTCAAATTTCGTGCAAAACGAAAAATATATAGGGTCTTTGGTGCACCATTTACCTTAAATCGGACGAAAATATATATGGGAGCCATATCTAAATCTGAACCGATTTTCACGAAACTTAGCACACATCATTCTAGGCTTTATTCAATACGCTGTGCCAAATTTTTTGCAAATCGAAAGATATTTAGGGACTTTGGTGCACCATTTACCTTAAATAGGACGAAAATATATATGGGAGATATATCTAAATCTGAACCGAATTTCAATAGGGTTCGTCCTTGGGCTAAATAAATGAGCTGTGCCAAATTTCACCCAATTCAAATCATAAATGCGACCTGTACATTGTTTACAATTTAACATGGACAGACAGACGGTCGGACGGAAATGCATAAATCGACTTAGAAAATGCATAAACCGACTTAGAAAATGATTTTATGCGTATTCTCAAAAGGAACCATGTGTCAACCTCGTTTCCTTTTGCCTGTTACAAACATATGCATAAAGACATAATACCCTGTACCACTGTGTGCTGAAGGGTATACAAATTAATTTTGACCCACGTTTAAGGGTAGTCCACATAATATGGTATCCCCAATATAGAGATTTTTTACAAGCTTTTTCAATTGGCTGTAATTTAGTATATTTGCAGTTAACATTTTTAAAAATGATACATAAGGGGCGTAGGCCTCAAAATCTCACTACCAAAAAAATCAATATGGGTCTCTGTATTATTATAGCCACATATAAAGGTAGCTCCACTATTCGATATTTTGAGAATTTGAATCATATTATTCTCACGTATTTTTCCGTATGTTCAAGGTTCTCCTCATGGTGGAGGGTATAAAACATCGTTTTTACTTGTTATTAAAATATTAGTGGGAAAGTATGGCGTTGTTCACCAAGGGGTTAGGCAGGGAAGACTATAATTTCGGATCTCGCCACTGATCCTCATCAGTTCCCTTAGTTTTTTCTTAGGGATATTTTCCCCAGACGCTATTTATAGTCGCTTCGCAAAAAAAAAAAAAAAACTATACCCAAATGCCACTTGTAAGAAATCGTTACCATCTTACTGAGAAGTTCCTTGGTGCCTTACTTCATGGCTAACATGGCATCGACTGCATACATTCCCCACTGCTATGTGTGCAAGTGAAATCATAAGCCTACAAAATGAGTATATGGTCCCTTATGTATGATTTTTCGAAATTTGATCTGCATCTACCTTTAAATCATGTTGTGTTTAAATGTTAAGGGTTTTTTTTTTTTTTAATTTTGTCTTCTAGTCTCGACGCAGAATCAAGAAGGTTGTCCAACAATCTGTTTCAGTTTTTACATATATTCGGCCAATTTTATCTAAAAATTCATCCACTTGTTTTGTTGAAATCGGTTCAGATGTAGGTATATAAGGTGACCATACGTAGATGTAATCATCTATTTTAAGTGACTGTCATCTATAAAATTTATGTCCTCTATTTCTATAATCTGTCATCATTGTCATCTATATTTTTAAAACCTTGATCAGTATTTATTTTTTGTAAAAAAATATATAAATAATTACTAGACCTTACAATAAGAATGATAGCAACATCTCTTGTATATACCAGAAGTGGTCGGCCCGCCCTAGTTTTTAACTTTCCTTATATTTTATGTAAATGGTTACATAGCGCCCAATTCATAAACGATCAATGCGGTTTTTATTGACGTTGTTTATACATCCTACCTTTCTATTGCAGTATACGAAAGAATTTCTTATAAAAAATTATGCAAAGGCCCCTAATATATTCAACATCACCACGGCATTCGCCACCCTGTATTACGTAGAAAAATATTTCAATAAAATTGCAATAACAAAAATTTATGAGACCAATAAATGTGCGAATAATTCATGTGCCGCTTAAACGCGTAAATCCTATTACCACACTTTACTATCTGACATACGAACAATTCGAGTCTACGACAACTTCAATAAATTTGTCGAAATAATTCATAGAACGTGGCCGTCTCATTTTAGACTAACCGTCACTAACTTCATTGAAATTAAATGCTAGGCCTACAAACCAACTGCTTGTCACCTCTGGTATGGCAAAAACTGGACAATAATTCTATGCAAATATAAAACAAGCTACTTTTATAATGTTACAAACGAGTTGCGTGTGCGTTCTTACATTTGAAGTGCAGTTTTATTTTTTATATAAACGCATTATTA
Organism: Musca vetustissima; assembly: GCF_032173495.1. NCBI lineage: Eukaryota > Metazoa > Arthropoda > Insecta > Diptera > Muscidae > Musca > Musca vetustissima. Next base: position 81,134 of record NW_026875253.1, read on the forward strand.
TTTTCCAAAACCAAAAATACTTTTAAAATGAGTTGTCATACACTTTAAAACGAAAAGTAGTACCATTAAAAATTTCAGATAATAATAAGCTCATAAAAGTAGTTATATGCGTAGTGTAAGTAGAATTTCACATACGTGCACATTGAGACATGTAAATGATTAAGATACGCTTTTTACTTTCCCGCACAGAAATAATTGCAAGTGTTGTTTGTGCAGGTAGGTAAAAATACTGTATTCGAATTTTCGATTTAAAGATTATCAAAAAAAAAAAAAAAAAATAAATAAATAAATAAATTGGGGTAAATAGCAAAACTTTTCCAAACCTATCTGAGACGACGCCAAAGTTTTATACGATCGGGGCTGGAGATATAACATTAGTAAGAACATCTTCTAAAAAGTCATGTGGACTTGATCGTATACCAGATGAGGCTCTTAAAAAAGGCAGGTGAGGTAACATTTTCTTTACTATCAACATTATTCAATCATTACCTTAATATAGGGTACTTTCCAAAAGCATGCAGTTTTATTGACGCATGTTACAAGAGGATTTCATAGAAGGTGTGGTACAGTTGCAGTAAACATTGACCTGGCGCAAACATTTGATTCGGTATGTCACAACTGTGTACAAAGTGCAGACTTTCGGGTTTTATAGTTATGTGTAAGGATGATGGCGAGTTCTCCCCATTTCATTATCGTGGGGCTACTTTTTATAACATATTTTTTAATTATATTCCGGAGCCAAACCCAGGAGACTTCATACGGTTCAATACAATACAATCAATACAATGGTAGCCTTTACCAGTCCTAGAACCATCCGAATAACCTTAAGAGCGAATAACTTTTTTGAGAAACTCTTATGGTATTTTGAGAAATTGTGGTTATAAATAAATGTTCAGCGATGCTCATCGAAGGAATGACCAGCACGGAATTTCCAAATTTTAATGCACACTTTCCTGTAATAAAAATTAGTAAGGAAAGCTCAAAAGTCGGACGGGGCCGACTATATGATACCCTTCACCACTTTGGGTGCATACAAGAGATGCTCATATGTACAATATGCTTTAGAGAGGATGGACATAGTATCTTTGGTGCACCATTTACATAAAATCCGACGAAACTATATATGGGAGCTACCTTTAAATCTAAACCAATTTCAACAAAACTTCGCATACATCAATCTGGACCTAATTCAGTACTCTGTGCAAAATTTTGTCTCAATCGGACCAATAATGGCAGAATGGTGCTCCATTTGCATAAAATCGGACGAAACTATATATGAGGGCTATAACTAAAACTGAACCGATTTCAACAAAACTTCGCATACATCAATCTGGACCTAATTCAGTACTCTGTGCAAAATGTTGTCTCAATCGGACCAATTTTGGAAGTTTGGTGCGCCATTTACATAAAATCGGACGTAACTATATGTGGGAGCTATATATAAATTTGAACCGATTTCAACAAGACTTACAATACATCAATCTGGAACTAATTCAGTTCTCTTTGCAAAATTTTGTCTCAATCGGACCTATAATGGCAGTATGGTGCCCCACTTGCACAAAATCGAACGAAACTATATATGGGAGCTATATCTAAATCTAATCCGATTTCAAAAAAACTTGACGTATATCTATCTAGACCTAATTCAGTACTCTGTGCAAAATGTTGTCTCAATGGGACCAATATTCGGAGTTTGGTGCACAATACCATGTACCTCATTGTGGTGAAGGGTATAATTAGAGGGGAGAAATGTATGTCTGGCAGACACTATAAAATAATTAGTGGTACTTATAAACTTAACATTTTATTTCAAAAGACACTTTCATTATCCTCGAAATAGCCAAGGAAAAATATTTACAATATTATGGGTTAACGCCAATGTAACGGGACATCTATGTGCCTTTTCAACTAAACAGAAACCCCATCCGGAATCTCCTATAAATTATGCACAGCAGTATACTTTAAAATTTAAATTTTGCAATATTCCAGACTGAATAAAATACCGCAGACTAATAAAATACACAAAAAGCATTATTTTTTATTCATAGTCAATTTTATTATCAGAATATAAAAGAAATTAGATATAGACCGCGTATTCAAATGGAAAATACCAAAACTTAGATACTGAACGTCAATATTTATATTATCGCCACTGGCGTTTTCTTTAAATGAGTCTGAATTCACGACCACGCATACCTAACCATGTCAATTAACAACAATTCATATTACAAATAAATATACTGTATCATGCCCAAAAAACAACAACTGCAACAAATGAATAGATAAATATAAAAATATCAAATCAAAAGAAGTCTTTAATTGGACCATTTTATGAACTCACATCCAATGTTTATTTCTTATATTTTCTGTTGTTTTTGTTCAGTGGCTTAAACAGTATTAACCGCAAAGTACAAACGGCACGCCAATCAGACAGTGACCAAATAACAGAAGCCGAAATTGTAATTTGAGATACAATATATATATAAAAAAAAAATAACAACAACAATAGCAATGGCAGGTGATTTATGTACACCACCAGCAACTAAATCGACAGAAAAATAGAAACAAAACTGTTCGCTTTGCGACGCGTGTGCGTTCACTTTTGGCATCATTATTAATAAAAGTATCAACGAAAAAAGGTTGCAAATCTGCAAAGTGAACACAGAAAAAATGCGAGCAAATACCCAACCGAATAAGGTACAAAAACCACACACACAATAAGGTATTATAACAAATTCATTAGAGGTACTCGAAACAAGTACACCACAAGCGAGATTGAACAGTGAGGGTCATAAGTGAATTATCTATCAGTAATATATAATAATTATAAACTTCGTTGTGATGTACAAGTCAAAAAAATCGAATCTTAAGATATTAAAAGTCATGGGTATCATATGAGTGTTATATCAAAAAGGATATAAGTAAGGCAATATTTTGTAATTTGTGTTTCTAGCCTGATCTGATCACAGTGAAAAGCTGTAATTTTTACCAATAAATACAAGAAGAACTGGAATGACATTGAACTAAAATTTCACCGTGCAATTGCGAAATACGAGAAAAGTCAATGAATACGGCATCTAATTGAAATCCAGGTGAGCAATCGTATGTCTGGTAGCATTATAGCAGTCACGGGTAAACGTAAATGCAAACGGAACTCTTATATTCGTGGATAATATATTTTGCGTCTTCGTAGGTTCCTAAAGATTCCTAATATTGGGTCGCGGTTAAAGAGAGGATCTTCCTTAACACAAAGTCAAGGGTCTTACGAAATCATTGACTTTGTGTTATGGAAGACGATTGGTACTGTTTTAGATCACATTGCTACTTTCCGGTTTCATAGAAGAGAGGAATAACTATACCCATCCTGAAACCGGATAAGGACCATAAAAATGCAATTCCTAAAGACAACCATAGTTCGGTTTTGAATTATTAGCTAAGGTTTTTGTTTAAACCTGGTCTTAAGTTTTTCGATTTGGGACGGATTTTACAATATACGCACTGCTTATTACTTACCGTCTTAGCTGGTTTGTTACTGAACGGTTGTTCCATAGCCGAGCTTAAAAACGATTTCCAAGGGCGTCGATCTTGTGCGCAAATCCACCAATTTGGAAGACCACATTCCAAGATGTCGTTTTCTACTTGGACTTTCCATCTAATTCGTGACCTTCCCCTTCTACGGGAACCATCAGTAGGCTCGTTTTTATATGCCTTTTGAGCTGGGGCATTATGATTCATCCGCCCAACATGGCCTAGCCACCGTAGTCGCTGCAGCTCAATACGATTGACTATGCCGATGTCCACGTATAACTTGTAGAGCTCGTGGTTCATTCGACGCCGATATTCACTGTCGACGCAGATCGGCCCGTAGATCTTTCGGAGAATTTTTCTTTCAAATACACCAAGAGCTGCCTCATCTGCTTGCGCAAGTACCCATGCTTCTGATCTATATAATAGCACGGGTAGTATAAGCGTCTTGTAAAGTGTGAGTTTGGTCTGGCGGGAGGTGGCCTTGCTTTTGAGTTGTTTGCTCAGACTATAGTAGCATCGGTTGGCCATCACAATCCATCTCCGAATTTCAAAACTGATGTCATTCGTTTTATTTATGGCGGTACCAAGGTATATAAAGTCTTTACCTCGATGCTGTAGTTCTCAAGTTCCACAGTTGGTCTGAGTCTACTGGACGTCTTGCGCGTTGATACCATCAGCTTGGTCTTCTCGCCGTTTACTGCCAGACCCAGTTTGGCAGACTCCTTTTCAATTTGTTCAAAGGTGGCTGTTACCGCTCGCAATGTTCGACCCATTATGTCGATGTCATCGGCGTACGCAAGTAACATGTGTTGTTTGGTGTACATAGTGCCATTTCTGTTCACCTTTGCGGCTCGTATGACCTTTTCCAGTAGGATGTTAAAAAGATCACACGACAAACTGTCACCTTGTCTGAATCCTCGTTCGGTATTGAAGGGCTCCGATATAAATTTTCACTCTTCAGCAATGTTTTATCTCTTAATAAGATCCAAATATGCTAATTTGAGATAAAATCCATGGTATGAGAACGTTTTCACAGGGGTCTCTCCACGGACTCGTTTTATTCAATATTATTTTTCATTAAAAACAGCAAGCGCATGAAGGGCAAGGACTGCTACCATATGCAGATGACATATTTGTCACTGTAGCGGGAGCTCATGCAGGGAATACTAATGCCTGACTGAGTGCATATTTGGATCAATTCTCTAAAAATTTCCAAACATAAAAAGTGAATCTTTATGTCTATAAATGTGAGGCGATAACCTTCAAGCCAAGAAGAAATATTTATGATCCTATTACTATGAGGTCCGGAAAAGATTAAATATCTGGTCTTTAGCAACGTTGAATCTTTATGTCTATAAATGTGAGGCGATAACCTTCAAGCCAAGAAGAAATATTTATGATCCTTTCTTACTATTGGAGGTCTAACAATAAGAAAGTCGGAAAAGATTAAATATCTGGTCTTTAGCAACGTTGAAGTTAGGCATATTACTATTTACTCAGGAAAGTCAAAGGTGCATTTTGGGTCTACCAGCGTGCTATCAAAGCAACTGTGAGTCCTTACAGTGAAGGATAGGTTACTTATCTACAAACAGATAATAAGGCCACTAATTGCGTATACCTTCTCTGTCTGCTGTGGGATCGCCTCAAAAATGGTGAGGCTTCACGTTTTCGAGAAGAGGATTCAAATTAAAATTTATTAGTCGTGTTTACTACTTTCTCAGGAAAGTCAAAGGTGTATTTTGGGCATACCAGCGTACTATAAATGCAACTGGTGGACTCGGCGTGAAAGTAGGATTGCATACGCCTTCCATTTCTGATTTGGGATCTCTACTCATCAAAATGAAGAGGCTCCGCATTTGGGAGTGACGAATTCTCAGGTCCTATTTAGTCTTAATAACAATACAAGTGGAAAGAGTATAATTCTATCGATTTCAGCGGCATATTTAGATAATAATTTTGTTAGAGAAAACCTTTTACATGAAATACATGTCGAAAGGTTAGTGCTGTTTGTTATAGTTCAACCATCAGTTTAAACACATTGAATGGAGAAGGTCCTCTAAATAGAAATGACAAGCTCCACATCTAACATCGTAGCTTTGAAAATATACTCCAGTTTCATGTACACACTGATCAATCGCCAATATTTGCTGATGTTTCAAAAGATATTATAAGTTGTTAACAATATCATTCATCCTTCATATATATCCTAATTTTTATTAATAAGCCCTTTTATTTGCTCACTTCTTTATACACTTTTATATAATAGTTTTATGCCAAACTGAATTCTCTTCAAAAAATATCAAGCAATATAATATGATACAAACTTATCAAATTCATAACAATTTAAACGATTTAACAAAGTACTGAAAAAAATGAAACTAGATATATGATCACTTTGCGGTATGTTTGAATGACACAGTGGGATATAATCATATTGTAAACATGAAACATGCCAACATTTTATACACATTTATAACATAATGCTGCAGACAATTCCCCTGAGGGATTTCAACTCCACCTGGACACAACAAAGCCTTCAATCCATCAATGTCTTCGTAGATGAAAATGTTTGAACACAATAACGAGTGAAATGCCATGTCCAGTTGCCAATTTGTTTGAGGCAACGCACACATAGCATGTACTTCGAATGTATGGACTTGCATGAATGCATGTCCATTGTGCCAGCAAACATTCTTTCAACGTGGTTTGCGACGGACAAACGATATGTGGGATACCTTAGAATCGAATTACCACCACTACATTCACGACTAGCAGCATTGACTTTGGCAATGAATTCTTCGTAGGTTGTTCAATGTTTACCCTTCATGCAACAAATATTTAGTATTCAAGGAATTATTTAATGAACACCACTTGTAATCGTTGCCAGTCAGTCGGCACTGTGTCAGAGGTATGGGCGCGAACATGGCAATTTCCAAGGTGTTAGACACGAAACCACTTCAGCCAATATTTGGCAGTATCTATGTTGGCAACGACTTTCAAACACTGCTATTTATGATTGACAGTGAATAGTGGTTCGGTAAAAACCCTACCCCATGCACTATTCAAATTCTAATGAGATAAAGAATTTTTATTGGGGGTAGAATAATTCCTTGAAGTGGGTAGGTTTCCCACCTTCTCTATAATAGAGTGATTAGAACAAATCTTAAATCGACGAATCGTACAGTTTTGTGCATGAGTTGTTTAAGAGATAATATGTCTTTGGACCAAAATCCTTTTCAAAACATTTCATATCAAATGTCTCCCTGATGAAGGGTGTGCACGATAACAAGGGCCAACAAAGCTAAGCGTGGATTTTTTATAAAATAATTTTGGGAAAAAATCTGAAAGACTACAAACGAAATATTCTAAAAGACACAAGCCCAATCTTCGATATTCTAAACATAATTATTTAAGGAACTATCACAAAAGCCGATTTTTCGAAAGTACATTAACAAGAGTGGCTAATTTGGATTTTTAAAAAGAAATTTCTGAAAAACTATCACAAGCGTGTATTAAAAAATCATTTTCTGGATAACTCTTACAAGCGTGGATAAAAAATTTCTGAGGAACTATCACAAGCGTGGAAAAATAATATACTGAATAACTATCACAAGCGTGGATTTGTGAAAAATGTTTTTCAGAAAAACTATCAAAAGCGAGGATTTAAAAAATGTTATTTTCTAAAAAACTATCAAAAGTGTGGATTTTTAAAAATAATTTTCTGAAGAACCATCACAAGCGTTGATTTTTATACCACACTGTGGTACAGGGTATTATGTATTTGTGCATATGTTGGTAACATAAAAGTTGGCATAGGTCACTTATTTGGCCCAAGGACGAAACCTATTGAAATTGGGAAAAATGGCTTCAAATCAAGAAATAGCTCCCATATATAGTTTTGTCCGATTTTGTAAATGGTGCACCAAAGTCCTATATATCTTTCGATTTGCACGAAATTTGGCATAGCGTACTCAATTAAGTCTAGAGAGATGTGTACTAAGTTTCGTGAAAATCAGTTCTAATTTAGATGTAGCTCCCATATAAGTTTCGTGAAAATCGGTTCTGATTTAGATATAGCTCCCATATATATTTTGGTCCGATTTTATGTAAATGGTGCACCAAAGTCCCTATATATCTTTCGATTTGCACGAAATTTGGCACAGCGCAATGAATTAGGTATAGAATGATGTGTGTTAAGTTTCCTGAAAATCGGTTCAGATCTAGATATAGCTCCCATATATATTTTCGTCCGATTTAGTGTACATGGTCCACCAAAGTCCCTATATATCTTTCGATTTGCACGAAATTTGGCACACCGTAATGAATTAGGCCTAGAATGATGTGTCTTAAGTTTCCTGAAAATCGGTTCAGATTTAGATATAGCTCCCATATATATTTTCGTCCGATTTAATGTAAGTGGTGCACCAAAGTCCCTATATATCCTTCGATTTGCACGAAATGAATGAGGTCTAGAAATGTGTGTGTTAAGTTTCCTGAAATCGTTGAAATCGGTTCAGATTTAGATATAGCTTCTATATATGACCAAATAAAAAATTTAGTATAGGTTGCAGAAGACATGTTTATGAATCCACTTTCATTTTACTTAGTTAGTTAGTGGATTTTTTAAAAATAATTTTAATATAGCGTGAATTTTTTAAACTTACTTTCACATTTTTGAACTAAATCTCGGAGAGGCTATTTGATCTATGTAACTCTGTTAATTTGTTACATCACATATAACGATTTTATAACCACTTCTAATTCACGATAGTTGATTTGTGATTCACAATTAATTGACCTAGTTTTACTGTAGTATTTATACATATTATTCTTGTGTTTATTATTTTTTATTTATTTTTTGTAAATTATTAATTTATGCGTAACATGAAACTGCACAGCGTTTTTGACTGAAGTTGTTTACTTGTTACAAATACGAATTTTTATAGACAATCACTTCAATTTAAAACAACCATTAATTATGTGTTGAAAAAAATGTCAGATATATTTTAGATTTAGCTTTGTAAATAGCGATTATGCTTAGGATTTTTCACAAAAGCAATCATGATTGGAATATACAGTCGAGATAGCTTAAAACGACTGCAAGATACAGACGATATTGGTCGCTATAAGCGATATGTCGTTATAAACGATATCAAAATAAAGCCAGAACGTTTTGCGACACTTTTGGATAAGTCATTATAACCGATAAGTCGTTATAAATGGCATCGTTCTAAACGATTTCGACTGTATTTAAGTAAATATTTATATGTTATTGGAATTTATATTGGGAATATTTTTAACGACCATTTGATTACTGTGATTGGTATTTTGTCCAACGAAAAAATATGAACAATTTCATGATTCAAAATATGTTTGTGTGGGATGCTGGCGTGAGTGATTGATTGTTATTAGACCTGGAAATGTACTAGGTGGACAAAGCAATGATTTCAAAAACCAATTCTATTCAAATTCTGGTACCTGGTATTGTAGCAATGTTGACTTTGCAAATTGCCATAAGTAATGAATTTTATTTAAAATATTTGCCAACAAATATTTTGTATTAAAAAATATTTTTTTTCATCTGATTGCCTATTCATGGTATGGCATGCCATACCAAGTTTCCAAAATATTTTTGGTTTTATGCCTCCAAACTGCTACAGTTACGAAACATTTACTCTTTGCATTTAAGCAAATTGCTTACACCATTAAATTCCATACATTCTTTCATCTCATATATATTACGATTTATAAAATTCTCGGGGGAATTCAAAATGAATATGTATATGGCCATTTTCAAAACAATACTCAAATTAGTTGAGAAGTCAAGTTAAAAGCTTGTGGCATGACTAATATCTGAAATGGTAAAAACGAGATTTTTTCTCTCTAATAACCAATTTGGTTTAATGTTTGTCAACACGTACAGACCAGCTTGGATGTGAGTAAATAATAAAACAAAGTAATAAATAACAAAAAAAAAACTTCTAATGAATGGATACAGATCTAGTCAAAACGGATGTTAATCTTTCTTGTATAGGATGTCATTTTTATATCAAGATGTTAGAATTTGTATTCCATACGAAGAGCTTCTTCGGCGCTGCTTTTGCTACGAAGGATAGAAGCGTGAGTGTGTGTGTTTGTGTGCGATAAGAAATATGTATGTTCAATTAATTTAATTATAATTTATGGTATGTGAACACCTTGTATTTGGCAGGTTAGGAACTGATGTATGTTACTGGTATGTCCAAACTTATGCACATATGTTTATAATTTTCTAGTGCATACAATTGTATATTTTATGTATAAGGAAACGAATCAAAGCCCTTTGAAAATAATAGTAAACTACCAAAAAGGTTGAATATCGAAAAAAATAAAAGTTGTTGTCTGTGATAGTATTAAAACTTCAAGCTTATAATTTTGATAGTATTAAATTCATTCATTGATAATTTATTGTGATTTTTGCAATTATTATTCTTTATTGTTATAATATATTATAAAAAAGAATCTGCTATATTATGATAATCCTTAAAAAGTAACATCTGCTAAAGAAACTATAATGTTTAGCAAATCCCCGATTATAACTGTGATAGATCATGATAAATGTTAAAAAAATATGCATAAATGTGATAAAAAAAAATCTTATAAATCACTGAGAAAATAATTCTAAAAATTAGAGTACTGCGGTAGAAAATATTCCTAAAAATCTACGTCCATAGCTTAAAAATCCATGGCCGTAACAATAAAATTCACGTTTATTGCTGTGATAGTCTTGAGAAAATATTTTTGAAAATCCACGCACATAATTGTGAGTTACTTTCACAATTATGTGCGTGGATAATAATTGGAGGGATTTTTATTTTTATAGTACAAGGTACCAAATTACAGCCAATTCGGTCAAAAATATCCTCAAAATCTATAAAATACCGAACAATAGGTGGTACAGTTGTATATACGAGAAATTTGTTAAAAACAGTAACAGTAAGTAACCAGCATGAAAAATAGTAAAGTCGGACGGGGCCGACTATATGATACCCTTTACCACTGGCTATATTCAAGAAATACATCCTTACAAACCTTGAATTTTTAAAGTACCATTGACATGCAATTCGACTATGCTGAATATGTGATTTGTGTCTATATGTGTACCGACTTAACCCAACTATCAATAACCCGGTATATGTGTATAAAGTATATATATTCTGGGTCAGCGTAAAATTCTATGACGATGTATGCAGTTCCGTCTTTCTGTTGTAATCACTCTAGCGTCTAAATGAATTGAGATAGATCTCCAGAATTTTGCATAAAGTTGTCTCTTGTCTGCAGGTCCACAAAAAATTATTAATATCGGTAATTATTAATATCGGGTAGCCCCATATAACGGTTAACCCAGACCCATTTCGATACGTTGCGCGTAATGTTGTGCCAACCGGACACACTTTAAATTTTTGGTGCACCATTTGCGAAAAATCGGACGAATATATATATATATATATGTATGGGACCTATATCTAAATATGAACCGATTTCAATAAAAGTTGGCACACGTTAGTTTATCCTAACTTCAGTACGTTGTGCAAAATTTCGTGCCAATCGGCCTACATTTGGCTCTTTGGTACATCATTTGCTAAAAATCGGACGAACATATATATGGGAGCTATGTCTAAATCTGAACCGATTTCAATAAAACTTAACAAATGTTAATCTATCCGAATTTCAGTACGATAAGCAAAATGTCGTGCCAATCCGCTTAAATTTCACTCTTTGGTGCACCATTTACCAAAAATCGGACGAACATATATATGGGACCTCTATTTAAATCTGAACCGATTTCAATAAAAGTTGGCACACGTTAGTCTATCCTATCTTCAGTACGTTGTGCAAAATTTCATGCCAATCGGCTTACATTTGACTCTTTGGTGCACCATTTACTAAAAATCGGACGAGCTATATATAAATCTGAACCGATTTCAATAAAACTTGTGCATGTTAGTCTATCCTAACTTCAGTGCGTTGTACAAAATTTTGTGCCAATCTGCTTAAATTTGACTCTTTGGTGCACCATTTGCTAAAAATTGGAGGAACATATATATGTGAGGTATATCCAAATCTGAACCGATGTTTCCCAATTTCAATAGGGTTCTTCCCTGAGCCAAATAAATGATCTCTGCCAAATTTCATATTTATGTGAATTTAATATAAAACCAGTGAGCTTAGCAGTATAGTCGGACGGGGCCGACCATATGATACCCCACACAACTTCAACGAAAATCTGATATTTGCACCTTTTTGACCGACTAGAGGTCAACAAATACTATTAATATTCAGTACAGCCCTTCAAATTACTTATCCAGATTTCCTTCACCGTGGGTTGAGTTGCGATTCTCGGCTAGTGGGGTAATGGCTTACTAAATAATATCTGAGTACGTAAGCACCTGTAAACATTTAAGTGTAACTCCCACATCCGAGAATAAAATTGGTATCAATTTAAAGGTCAACCACTCCTCTTGGGTATACCATCAACTTCATGGGTCTATATCCTTCAGGGGTAAATCTATACGCTATAGGATACAATTTTTGTCATTTTTCACACAAAAGTCAGGGTTAATTTCACCCGCTAAATATTGACCGATCTTTATGAAAACAGGCATGCTTATCCTTTGGTCCGATCCCCTTCTCCATGAAAAAATTCACGGTGTTTGGGCCATAATTGCAGCCTCTGGAGCGACCAGAAAAACCGACAAAAATAAAGTTTTTGGTCCATTTCATGCCCTAAACAATAACCGTTCTTTTTAAAAAACAAAAAAACAATAGGGGTCTTCGAATATCACTCATATTAAGTACAGCGTTTCTAGTTAATTTTCCAGATTCCCTTCACCGTGGGTTGTGTTGTGATTTTTGTCTTATTATTGGCATCGATTCGAAAATAAAAAAACAAAAAATTAAGTATTCGGTCCACTTCATCCCATAAGTATAATCTGACCATCATCACATGTCTAGATCGACTTAGCTAGTCGGGATATGACGATCGGTATACTTAAAGATGGGTCTAGGACCAATATTTCGCGGCGTTACAAACTATTGGGGCTGCACAAAGCTATAATACCCTGACAACATAGTTGTGTAGGGTATAAAAATGATAGTTGTTACACAAAAGAATTTGCAACTGTACCGCGAAAAGTAACCAAGATAAAGGTTTTTTTCCAAACGGATTTTTTTGGATGGATTTTACAGATTTCAACCTTTCCAGAATAGATTTTACCAAGTTTTCCGTGTAAGATGTCTGACTTTTCCCCATTCTGCATGTAAAGCATTTTTCCGACTTGGTATTCTTGAGATGTTATGGGTTCTAATATTTTCGTTCAAAATACTCAATAAGTTCTCTATAGGATTTAAATCCGGGGTCTGAGAAGCTGTTTCAATCACTTTTGGACAATTATAAAGCATCCATTCTAGAACGATCTGAGACTTGCGTTTTGGGTCATTATCTTGATAAAATTGAATTTGTCAGCACTACATTTAAAATTATTTTTAGAAATAGTATATCTTGTTCAAAATTCCTTCAATAAAAACTAGATTTCCTGCTCCGGCAGAGGCCATACAGCCCCATGCCATTACAGAGCCTCCTCCGTGCTTTACGGTCGGAATTGTGTTCGTAGGTTCCACGGCTTTATTCGTCCTGCACCATACCTTACATTGTCCATCCGACCCAAACAAGCTAAATTAGCTTTCACAGCAAAAATGACAAATTTCCAAAATGCAAAATCTTTTTCTCGTGTTCCTGAACAAATCCAATCGGATTTTTGGGTTTTAAGGGTTTATGAATGGCTATTTCAGTGCAACTCTACAATGAAGACTATGCTTACGCCAAATCCTTCGAATTGTTTCTGGGTTACATTTATACTCCAGATATTTATTTGCGAGTGCACATTGCTTTGAATTATCGGCCACTTGTCAGTGCAACCACTTTTTCGTCTCTTGTGTTGAATATTTTTTCTCACTGGTTTTCGACTTGTTGCAAACTTGATACTCGGTTTTGTGCCTCAATATAATTTTTGGACATCAGTTTATGGTTTATGGTCCATTTCATTGACTAAATGATATATGCAACCATAAGTATTAGTTAATAACAGTGTTTACACATTATAATGGGCAGGCGGATAGATCTGATAGGAAAAAAATCAAGTCTATAGATAAATTCATAAAAACACATTTATATTTAAATGCGATAGATCTTGAGAAAATATGTTTGTACAAAAATGAACGCTTATATGAAAAAAATTTGGTTTATGTAATGAGTCGGAGCTTTGTATTAGGTAGCTTTGTATATAAAAAAAATCTGCAGATATGTTTTTATCCTAGAAAACTCATGAATACCAAATTATAACACTTCTGTGATATAATGCAGCTAAATCAATAAACAAACATCCAAGTATGGTGTGTGCAGAAACAGACATGGTTAAATCGACAAAGAATAAAAAAATATACACACAACCTTATGTTGCAGAGTATAAAAATAGTCCTTTTAATTTTTTTATGGTTGGCCACCTCAGCCTGTCTAACTTATCTCTAAGCTTAAAATGTCTAAGCGTATTAATCGCTGCAGTTAGTGTCATTTATTGTTTGATGTATGACGACGTTGACGGTACTTTTTAGCGGCAGTGCTAAGTGATTGCTTGCCATTGCACGTACCACGTCTGTCTGCCTGTCTGTCAGTCAGTCTGTCCATCGCCACATAACTAAATGTTACTGTCAATAATTTATCTGCACAACAATTTTGTTGTTGGTTGGTTAGTTGGCTTGTCAAATACATTGCAAACAATTTTAGGAAAGGAATAGCCATTCTGCCGGGCTGGCAACCAAACTAGTATATATCTAATCGACAGGGTGCAAGCTCTTGTCAACAAAACTTGAATTCATAAATATATACATACACACCAGTATGTTTGTATGCATTCGTTTGCAAAATTGAACTATTCAAAGAACGATATTTTATGATTTGATGCGTAGCACACAAAAATAAAACCAATAAATTGTATTGAACGCAGTTTTTGTAACTTTTTTGTTGCATTGCCTGGTCTTTCAATTCAGGGGCATTTTGTTTTTGTGCAATCGTCATAACATCAACATAATATGTGATTTTTTCAGTTTGAAACGTCGTCATCAAATATGACATTCTGATTCCAAGAAATGTTTTGTTTTATAATTGATTTTAACTGGTTCTATTGAACACCTGATATGATTTGTGATCAAACACGAGTTACAAAAAAAATACATTTCAATTACTATTGCTAAGTACGCGATATTCCATCATTTGCCAGCATAATCCACGGCATTTAGATTAGAAAGATTTTTTGGCTCAAATAAATTTGAGATTATTGCATTAGTTTGATTGTCATTAAGGGAAGGGATATTTATGACTTTTAAAATTAAAATACGCCAAAACAAATAGAATAGTTATGCAAATTTCCAAAAATAATCGCAAAGATAATCCGAGTAAGATAATCTTCTTGGCATAACTATACAAGGTAGTCTCATTCAGCTTTCAAAATTTAAAATTTCTTCCTTTGAAATGTACGCAAATCTTGTTTCCAGTGGCAAAAATTTTTGAATCATTTATATTTATTAATATTTTAAAATAAATATAAATTGCAACATTCTTAGTTAAATCTTGAAAACAATGTAGAGCTTTAGAAAAAAATATATTTTTTTTAATTTGTTGAAAATTTGCCAATTGCCATGCTTAACATTTTATGGAATTTATTTTTCATTTTTTTTTTTTTTTTTTGAAATTGATATATGAATTCCATATTAAGAAGGGTTGCCATTATCAATTTCTCAAATAAGACTACCTTGTTTAGTTATGCCATGGATAAGCTTTGTCATAATTGTATTTGAATTTTCATTATGTAATAGCTGTGGTAATTCATAATTCAATCAATTTTATGAATTGGTACAATCCCTTGCCCGAGAAACAACCTTGGACCATTTTGTTACATCCTACAATCCTGAATTTTTGGACACTCCAGTTGAAATGGACCTCGGCGAATTCAAATCTGTTTTTTTTTATTTTTTAAAGAATGAAAGGTTTTTGCTGATTGTCGACTGATTATTTTTCGACTAGAAAATGCTGTGGACTGGACCATACGAGTCTCAAATTTTTGGCTAAAAAAACTGAAAAATAGAGAAGGTTTTCGCCGATTGTTAAAAATTGGAGCCGATTGGATTAATAGTTCTTGAGAAGCACTCTTGTCGTCGCATAATGCTGACACAATACATCTTCTTCAAGAAATTGTAATGACACATTCTTGAAAACTTATAGGTTCATAGTGAAAAAGCGTTAAATTCTGCCGGGCCGAACTTTGGATACCCTCCACCATAGTTATACTGACAGATACATGTAATGAAAATATAAAGAACATACCAAAAAGTGGTATATACCGATAATTCTACAAACCGATTTATGTAAACCATTATGTACAACAAATACAAACTTCAGTAATTTTTAATGGGGATTTTTACTAAAATCTGTAAGATCCAAAAAGTGGACTGATACTGATAACGGATGGTAGAGTATAAAATCCTCAAACTACTGTAATTTAGATTACAAGTTATTTGAGGGTATACCTAAAGGGGGACCAATATTGATTACATAGTGTAGGAAATAGTGAATATTTGGGGATATCATTATATGAGGACTATGCCTAGCTAATGACCGGTATATGCCAATTTTGAACCCAATATTTTAATTGTTTATCTCAATTCTTTTCCTAAATGTCTGCCGATATATTTCATTATAGTAATGTTTGATTTTTTTATCACAGTATCTTTAGAAGGCGGAATGCTTACAACAGATTGCTAAATAGTATTTGTAGGGTAAAAATTGACTATTCCCCGTAACGACTACCCAACCGCAAATAATATAAAAAGGGAGTTATATGGGGACTACCCCTAAAAAGGGTGAATATTAATAATTTTTGGTGGGGAGATTTTTTACCATATACGACTACAAAATACCAAATTTCAGCGAATTCGGTTGAAAAACTCGCTCAGGAACCTCAAAATATCGAAAATTGGGGGTACTCTTATATGGGGGCTACCCGAAAAATTTACCTATTTTTATAAATTTTTTGTGGAGAGATTTGCTATCCAATAAGAACTCAAATTACTAAATTACAGCCAATTCGATGAAAAAATCTGGTCAAAACCCCCCAAAAACTGGAAATTGGGAGGTACCCTTATATGGGGGCAACCAGAAAAAGTGGACCTATATTTATAATTTTTAATTGAGAAATTTGGTCGAAAACCGCGCTCAAGAACCCTAAAATACCGAAAATTGGGGGTACCCTTATATGGGGGCTACCCGAAAAAATTTACTTATATTTATAATTTTTAGTATAGAGATTTGCTACCCAATAAGAACTCAGAGTACCGAATTTCATCGAATTCGGTCGAAAAATGCGATCAAACCCCCCAAAATACCGCAAAATTTGGGGAACCCTTATATGGGGGCTATCCGAAAATATGGATCCATATTTAAAATTTTTAGTGGAGAGATTTCTACCCAATAAGAACTCAATATACCAAATTTCAGCGAATTCAGTTGAAAAACGCGCGTACCCTTATATGGGAGCTATACCTAAACGTGGACCGATAAAGCCCATCTTCGAACGTGACCTGCCTGCAGACAAAAGACGACTCCATGCAAAATTTTGGCTATATATCTCAATTAATTTAGACGCTAGAGTGATTACAACAGACAGACGGACATGGCTATATCGTCAAGAATATTTCGATGAGTTTCAAATGGAAAAACAAAATTAATATACTCTCCATACTATGGAGGAGGGTTTAACAAGTAAAAAAGTGTCTGTCGATGTTGCCAACGGCCTACGGTTTGCGAATAATTAAACACAGGTTTTATTATTCGCTTAATATAACTTTTTATTAAATAGGTTTCGGATATAGTTTTGATTAAATCGGTTATTCAATTCCATTCAAATTAAATTTACAAGTTTATAAAAAATTTGCCCTTTATGGGGGAGGTACCAGAAGGAGAGAGCCGACGGGTCTCACCTTCGGACTTGATCTAGGCTTGGTAATGATAGGTTGTGCAAAGTTTGCACCAAATCGGGCATTCCATTCGACTGATATTGGATTTATAAATATTGAAATTTTTGACCATTTATGGGGAGGTACAAGAAGGAGTGGACCAGTGGGTCCCATCTTCGCACTTGATCGCAGCATTGTGACCATTTTGTGGGGATCTTTCAACTTAATCTAAATTTGGAAGAAATATTACGATGTGCACAGTTGGATGAAATCGGTTTCTTCTTTTGAGAGTTATCGTGTGCACCACATCCAGCCCGACAGACACACAGACGGACATTTGTAAATCGGCTCTATATTGTCTGAAACGGATTTGGTTCGAAGTCACATGGGGTCTAAACCGATATTTCGACGCACAGCACAGACGTAGCAAAGTGTATATACTATCATTAGCTATAAGGTATAAAAATGGCTATTCTACCAAAGCCACATATTTTGCTTCAAGAGGAGATTATGGTTTACATAACACTGTGCAAAAACAATGATCGGGAATTTCCAACAAATTATGACAGGGACAAAAAATGAAAGTTAACGTCGGGAGGTAACCTAAAAAGGCGTGACAATATTTCCCATTTCCAAGACATTTGAAAATGTTCGGATTAAAATTTCTTGAAATCCTTGCATTTTAATAAATATATGATGTATTTAGCAATATTACTGATATGAATGTATAATACGTTAACCCTCAGTCTATTCTTTGAATGGGTCTTTTCGGTCCCCTTTTCTAGAAGTAAACTCATACATATATATACAATTTCCTGAACGAAATCTACGAAACCGAAATTGCACATAATTGGCTGCTATAGTATCGGAACCATAAACACCATTCACTATTTTAGCCGATTGGCATGCATTTTCGCCTTTGTCAAAAAAAAAAAAAAAAAAAAAACTGTAAAATGTACCGAATTTTCTCTTTGTTCACTTCCATTTTAACAGCCTTTAACTCACAAATGAATGCACCAAACCAAAAATAGCAAAATAATTAATTTTACTGCGAAATGTCACCCTTCCAACGAGGATAAATCTAAAATTGTTTGATCGATACTTTACGAGAAATCTGTCAGTACGAGAAATTACGAGAAATCTATCCAGTCACCATCCGTTTATGTAATGGGTCTATCTTATTCCGTTTGATCACTTCCCAGATGGAAATTCGATCAATTCTATGTTTTCTGTTAATTGTTGTGGTACCCATACATCGAGCTTCTTTTTGAATCCAGCTTTGTGTAAATGGTTCGATCATTTCTGAGATTTTATCGACATTTTCGACGAAAAAATAATTGATTTCTTTTTCCCCACACTTAAAATTTGTTCAGATATATTAAAATATTCAAATCGTTCTACATATTCTGGAGTAACTAATTTCATAGAAAAAAAAGAAAAAAAATACATGTTCGAATCGTTATTTAATATTAAATCAGTAAGGAAAGTAGTAAAGTCGAACTTGGCCGACAATATGATACCCTTACCACTTTGGGTATATTGTACATATGTATCCTTACAATTGCATGTCAATGTTCCCTCGAATCAACCTATTATAAATTTGATTTCATTCGGGCAGATTTAGAGTCGTCTGCGTACCAAAAATTGATACACGCTATTCGTTATGCTGCACTGTTCAAAATTTAATTTCAATCAGACACCCGTTCGAAATACATATGGAAGCTATGGCTGCATCTGAACCAATTTCAACAAAACGCAATAACGTCATTTAAGTCTAAATTTGATACGTTGTGGAAAAGTTCGTGTTTATCGGACAAACAATATGAATTTGTTGCAACATTTATGTAAAATCGGATATATGTATATGTGGAAACTATATCGAAATCTGAACCAATTTTCCCCAAACTTACCACACATCATTCTAGGCCTAATTCAGTACGCTATGCCAAACTCGGACGAAAATGTATATCTAAATCTATACCGATTTTCACGAAACTTAACACACATCATTATAGACTTAATTCAGTACCCCATGCAAAAGTTCGTGCAAATCAAAATATATATGGGATTTTGGTGCACTATTTACCTAAAATCGGAAGAGAATATATATGTGAAGTACATCTAAATCTGAAACGATTTTCACGAAACATAACACACATCACTTTAGAATTAATTTAGTACGCTATGCCAAATTTCATGCAAATCGAAAGATATACAGGTACTTTCGTGCATCATTTACCTTAAATCGGACGAAAATATATATGGAAGCTATATATTATAAATGGCTGATCGAGCTTAAGGTCAATATTTGTATTTTTCCATTATTTCGAAATTCATTGAATTTCATCTTCAGGGAAGTTTTCTGATTTTTAAATAACAAACATAAAATAATTAGCTTAAAACTAGCGTAGTGTGACTACAACGGTCAAAAGTGTATTATTGCACATAACGACCGTTGTAGTCACACTACGCTAGTTTTAAGCTAATTATTTTATGTTTGTTATTTAAAAATCAGAAAACTTCCCTGAAGATGAAATTCAATGAATTTCGAAATAATGGAAAAATACAAATATTGACCTTAAGCTCGATCAGCCATAATATAGTACTTCACATATATATTCTCTTCCGATTTTAGGTAAATAGTGCACCAAAATCCCATATATATTTTGATTTGCACGAACTTTTGCATGGGGTACTGAATTAAGTCTATAATGATGTGTGTTAAGTTTCGTGAAAATCGGTATAGATTTAGATATACATTTTCGTCCGAGTTTGGCATAGCGTACTGAATTAGGCCTAGAATGATGTGTGGTAAGTTTGGGGAAAATTGGTTCAGATTTCGATATAGTTTCCACATATACATATATCCGATTTTACATAAATGTTGCAACAAATTCATATTTATATTGTCCGATTAACACGAACTTTTCCACAACGTATCAAATTTAGACTTAAATGACGTTATTGCGTTTTGTTGAAATTGGTTCAGTTGCAGCCATAGCTTCCAGATGCATTCGAACAGGTGGTCTGATTGAAATTAAATTTTGAACAGTGCAGCATAACGAATAGCGTGTATCAATTTTTGGTACGCGCAAATGAAATCAAATTTATAATAGGATTAATAAAGAAAATAATTGACATGCAACCCTAAGGATAATTGTACAATATACCAAAGTGG